>NW_023360068.1:0-222 GCF_001411555.2 Juglans regia
GTCACCCATCCTAGTACTACTCTCGCCCAAGCACGCTTAACTGCGGAGTTCTGATGGGATCCGGTGCATTAGTGCTGGTATGATCGCTCCCATCAAACTAAATACTTAAAATTCAAATAATCCTTGAGCGACATACTAGCGTCCTTCCGATCCCAATCCAATCGGAGATCTGATCCAAACCCATGGCTACGCGATGGGCAGGGCGAGATTTTCCGAAAAATC
>NW_023360069.1:0-217 GCF_001411555.2 Juglans regia
AAGTTTGTCAATTGCTTGGAGTGTCGTTCCATTGATTCTCTTCTACTTCATTGTCCATGCTTGTGTGTTTGAATTCAATTGGTTGGTTTTCACAACTGAATATTGCTGTTTGTGGATGAATTAGAGAAAGGAAAAGAAAAGAAAAGAAAAGAAAATTCGACAAAAAAAAAAAAGGAAAAAAAAAAAAAAAAAAAAAAAAAAAAAAAAAAAAAAAAAA
>NW_023360071.1:0-202 GCF_001411555.2 Juglans regia
ATAGGGTTTTTCTAATGAGAGTTAGACTCCTACTAGGACTCGAATTTACACACTACGGCAGGGTTTCAAATTTGAAACAAAGTGGATGAACTTACGGATTGGGGATTTGAATTTGTCAAACAGCGGCTAACAAAGTGATGAGGGTCGGAGACTAGAAAATTTAAACTTTAATTTCAAAACACACATCGCAGTGAACGTAATC
>NW_023360072.1:0-226 GCF_001411555.2 Juglans regia
TTTTCGGCTGTTTGCGCAGCGGTGGTGTGTGATGGTAGCGGTGAGGAGGATGTTGAGGTGGTTTACAGTGGGAAAGAGGGTTACGAGAAGTGGAGTGGAACACGACCCTATGGTGGGGCTGGGTGCCATCAGTGGTGGGGTTAGGAGGTGCAGTGGCCTGTTGCAGATCCGAGCACTAGAGGTGGGCTGAAGGTTGTAGGTGGCCGTGCGTGGTCTAAGGGAAAGA
>NW_023360073.1:0-255 GCF_001411555.2 Juglans regia
ATATATATATATATATAATTTATTAGCACATCAAACATATTTAGAATTTTTATGACTATTTTGGTCCCACAATAAGCAATTAATCTAGCTATTTACACAGACTTGTAAGTAGTAGAATTTGTCACAAAAATACACATAGAAATCACCTAAAATTGGCGCGCACACACACACAAAAAAAAAAAAAAAAAAAAATCTTCCATAAAACTATGTCAATTTATGAATGGTCTCTTCAAACCAACTTTACTTCATGTGCAA
>NW_023360074.1:0-223 GCF_001411555.2 Juglans regia
CCTGAGGCTGCGAGTTGCCATCCAGCCCCAGCTAATAAATACACCAGAGGATGCAAAAAAGAGACCGTTGGCCGACCGCCACAATATGGTTAAGAGGACGACAAAATTTTGATAAGCGTTCAAAAATATAATAAACTGACAAATGATTGCGATTCCATGCATCTAATTTATTATTCGTTCTTCCATCTGGACAAAGTGTACGTATTATGTCGACTTACTCATG
>NW_023360075.1:0-209 GCF_001411555.2 Juglans regia
CATCTACCTTCGGGATAAGCACAATATAAGAAGCCGAATAAAATCTCGGAAGGCGTTTTGATAGAAAAAATTCTGAAATGGCTTCTAAAACATCCACTTTAACCCCCTCCCAGCAACTCATAAAAAAACCCGCGCCAAAACCATCTGGACCCGGAGAACTATTAATAGGAATAGTTGATAGAGCCTCTTTCACTTCAACCAACGAAGGG
>NW_023360077.1:0-213 GCF_001411555.2 Juglans regia
CTTGGTACAACGTGGCTCCACCACTGCAGTCATAAAAATAAATAATATATTGGTGGAGTTTCAAATGTATTATTTTAATTTTTAATATTATGTTTGATATAAAAATATTTTAAAATATATCCAATCATAAATGTAAGTTTTTCAAATAACTAGTAATAATATCTTTCTTTAAAAAAAAAAAAAAAAAAAAAAGTGAAATGAGTGTTAGAATGT
>NW_023360078.1:0-208 GCF_001411555.2 Juglans regia
CGTGCACATCTACGTCAAAGAGGAAGCAAACAAACACACAGGCCCGGCCACCATGCGGCCAACCAAATGTAAAATGAAAAATGGAGATGCCCGTCAAACCCCAGGGAAGCGAGGCCAGCATCATCCGGATACCCCCGAGAGCAACAATGTGCGTAGCACTGGGTGCCATAACACCATCCGCCGTGCACAAGCATGTTGCAAAGGAGGC
>NW_023360079.1:0-268 GCF_001411555.2 Juglans regia
GAAAACGAGCCCAAAAAACGGTCGTCGGGACATGGTCGGCCGGCGGCGGCCGCCGCCACAACCACCGCCGGCGGCGGTGGAGACGATACCCCCCCGCCGGTGGCATGGGGGGCGTGGGACACGCCCTTTCCATGGGCGCCAGGGGCATGCCCATGTGAGGGGGGCGGCATGGTCAGCCCTCCTGGCTGACCATGTTGGGGCTTGCATGCCCCCCCTAAAGAGCATTTAGAGCCAAATCCCAACCGGCAGGAGGAAACATCAAATGTCC
>NW_023360080.1:0-201 GCF_001411555.2 Juglans regia
GATCGACTATCGATCTATCATGTGTTACATGAGGCAAATGATATTCCATTACTGATGTCTCTACGCCGATACCCGATGTAGACCTCGCTTCAAATACCCCAGATTTCCTTTTGACCCGCCATGCTCTCCTGGATCTGGTTATAGGGACAGGGCTGAATCCGATTTTTTGTTTTCCTTGATCTAAGTTTAAAGGATTTGGGC
>NW_023360081.1:0-255 GCF_001411555.2 Juglans regia
GCGTGTGTATCACGAACCCCAAGCCGAGATGGGGCATTATCTCGGTGGAGCTCCTCTGGTTACTCGGGAGCGGAATAAACTGAGTAACGTCCCCTGGATTGTCGCTGGGCGACAATGGGATCGGACGAGAGATTCGTGCCGACTCCGTGGCCCTTCTGCTGGCGGGGACTAGAGGATGTCTGGCCATGTACGCGCTGGGCGCGGAACTGGGCATCGCTCGTTGCGTAGTGGGTGCTCGGCCATGTACGCGCTGGG
>NW_023360082.1:0-217 GCF_001411555.2 Juglans regia
CAAAAGAATCAGGAATGGGCACTGCTATGGGTCCCGAATTCGGGACCCATTTTGTGTCCCGAATAGGTATTTTATTTTTTTTGTTTTTTTTTTTTTTTATGTATTTTTTTAATCATCATAAACATTTTTAAAAAAAATAAAAAAATCACAATATCATTAAAAAATATTTTTTTAATCATTCAGTTAAAAAAAAAAAAAAAAAAAAAAAAAAAAAATT
>NW_023360083.1:0-243 GCF_001411555.2 Juglans regia
TATCTTTAACGTTCGAACGTTAAAGATAAAACGTTCGAACGTTAATCCAGAGCATCTTAAAATTAATACAAAAAAATGCATTATTCTAAATAATTTTTTTTTTCCTTTTCTATTTTCAGGATATGGCTCTTCCACTGCATACACGAAAACGAGGGGGGGAAGGAGCCACGTCGGACACTGCCCGTATCGGAGCTCGTACTGTTATGGTAGAGAGAGAGGTCTTAATTAATGAGTTCGACGAAC
>NW_023360084.1:0-252 GCF_001411555.2 Juglans regia
GAGCAGACCGGTGCACACCAGGGGCGGACCGCTCTGCCCAACCCAAGATCCAACTACGAGCTTTTTAACTGCAACAACTTAAATATACGCTATTGGAGCTGGAATTACCGCGGCTGCTGGCACCAGACTTGCCCTCCAATGGATCCTGGTTAAGGGATTTAGATTGTACTCATTCCAATTACCAGACTCGTAAGAGCCCGGTATTGTTATTTATTGTCACTACCTCCCCGTGTCAGGATTGGGTAATTTGCG
>NW_023360085.1:0-209 GCF_001411555.2 Juglans regia
CATGGGGCTTGCCACGGGGCTGTCAAGGCAAGCCATGGGGCTGTCAAGGCAGGCCATGGGGCTTGCCACGGGGCTGCCAAGGCAAGCCATGGGGCTTCCAGCGGGGCTGTCAAGGCAGGCCATGGGGCTTGCCACCGGGCTGCCAAGGCAAGCCATGGGGCTTCCAGCGGGGCTGCCAAGGCAAGCCACGGGGCTGTCAAGGCAAGCCA
>NW_023360087.1:0-238 GCF_001411555.2 Juglans regia
ACTACTCCTCTCTTTTCTTCAACCCTGCAGTCACTCCCGCCATCCAACCCTCTAACACTCCTCTCTTGCTCCCCCCAATCCGTATCCTACGCCTCCGCCATTCGAAACCCTTCTCCCAATTCACCTTAGCAAACCCTCCCCGAGCCTCGCCGCCACACAAGTACACGTACCCGGACCCCATTCCAGAATTCGCTGTAGCTGTACGTACCTCCATGTCTCGGGTGTATATTTATGTGGG
>NW_023360088.1:0-224 GCF_001411555.2 Juglans regia
ATCATTACTCCGATCCCGAAGGCCAACACAATAGGACCGAAATCCTATGATGTTATCCCATGCTAATGTATACAGAGCGTAGGCTTGCTTTGAGCACTCTAATTGCTTCAAAGTAACAGCACCGGAGGCACGACCCGGCCAGTTAAGGCCAGGAGCGCATCGCCGGTAGAAGGGACGAGCAGACCGGTGCACACCAGGGGCGGACCGCTCTGCCCAACCCAAGA
>NW_023360089.1:0-215 GCF_001411555.2 Juglans regia
GGGGCTGTCAAGGCAGGCCATGGGGCGTGCCATGGGGCTGTCAAGGCAAGCCATGGGGCATGCCCGCGGGGCTGTCAAGGCATGCCATGGGGCTGTCAAGGCATCGCCCGTGGGCACCGTGCTAACCTCGCTGTGCATGCCACGGGGCTGTCAAGGCAGGCCATGGGGCGTGCCATGGGGCTGTCAAGGCAAGCCATGGGGCATGCCCGCGGGGC
>NW_023360090.1:0-258 GCF_001411555.2 Juglans regia
TTTCCACATTATACACATCCTCCAAAAACCATTTCAATCATGCTTTTAAAACAATCATGTCAAGAGATGTTCATAGCACATAGAAAAACAATAATATCATAAGTAACATCAACTAAAACCTCAAACCCTCTTGTGCTTGTCAGCCATTAAGCATATATATATATATATACTATTTCCTCCCATTCTATTCTCTAAGGGGAAATACAGGACTTGGAAGATTACCAAGTGGGCTTAGGAGCACGTGGATGAATATCAAAC
>NW_023360091.1:0-209 GCF_001411555.2 Juglans regia
ACCCCCACGAAGATCAACGCATCAAGAAGGAAACCGTATCAAGGTTCAACCCCATGGGAACAAGGCCATCAAGGTCCGGAAGCCACCTCAATGAAGCATGTGCGGAGCACTGGGTGCCATAACACCATCCGCCGTGCACATCTACGTCAAAGAGGAAGCAAACAAACACACAGGCCCGGCCACCATGCGGCCAACCAAATGTAAAATGA
>NW_023360093.1:0-205 GCF_001411555.2 Juglans regia
CTCCTATATTGGCACAGTAGTTCGAGCTTATGCTCCATTTTATGTGCGCTCATGGCGAGATGTTCCGAATGAGATTAAGGAGCACATTCGAAGTCGTGTGCTGGGGAGTTTACTTTTCAGTACATTTTTTTCACTTAGATTAATCTATTATATTTTTTACCTGATTCCCTTGTTAGGATGAATTCGACCTCGACTTTAGCCGTAG
>NW_023360095.1:5000-6122 GCF_001411555.2 Juglans regia
CCAAACAAATAGGCCCAGCCGCCATGGGGTAGACTAGAGCACACGAGGGCTAGCCAACGTGAGAAAGCCCCTAGCACGACCGATTGCCCCCATCAACAAGCCCATGCGTGGCACTAGGTGCCACCAAATCCGTCCCTAAAGCACAAGCTTGTTGCTAGAAACAATCAGAATGTAGGAATCTGCAACGAGCCCAAAAGCGATTAATTAGGGACATGTGGTCGACCCGGTATACGACTCCATCCGTGATTGGAGCGATATCGTTGGCATGGGGAGTGGCTTCCATGTTGAGACTGCTCCATGTGAGGCGGCATGGTCAGCCCTCCTGGCTGACCATGTTGGGGCTTGCATGCCCCCCCTAAAGAGCATTTAGAGCCAAATCCAAACCGGCAGGAGGAAACATCAAATGTCCGAGGAAACATAAAGGCCTTTTTTATCGAAATACTTTGAATTTGGACGAGATTTTTTGCAGGCATGCTTAGAAAAATCATATCTTGAAGTAGGAGCAAACCTCACAATTTTTCGACATCGGGATTTTTTTATTTAATTTTTTTGATTAAATAAATCCGAAAAATCAAAAAAAATCGAAAATAGGCAAAAATCGATAGGTGATGCTTGGAACACATCCAAGATGTATTGGAATGAATTTAGGAAACCAATTTGGGTGGTTTCGATTGTCCAAAAGCACGAGACAAGTGTTCGCCCCCGTTCATGCACGTCGGGTGGCAACATTGGGGGGCCATGTTGTGAGTGTTGTATTGCAATCTTTTGAGGCAACAAGGAAGATTGCTTTTGTAGAGTTTGTGTGATCCACGGTGTTCTTCGTCGGACCTTTGTGTGCTTGACATGGTAGGCAAAGCACCACGGGTGTGTCGCGGCGTGCCTTGGGGCAAGCCATGGGCCAAGCCATGGGGAGCCATGGGGCTTGCCACGGGGCTGTCAAGGCAAGCCATGGGGCTACCATGGCAAGCCATGGGGCGTGCCGGCGGGGCTGTCAAGGCATGCCATGGGGCAAGCCACGGGGCTGTCAAGGCAAGCCATGGGGCATGCCAGGGGGGCTGCCAAGGCAAGCCATCGGGCTGCCCAGGCATGGCCCGTGGGCACCGTGCTAACCTCGCTGTGCAT
>NW_023360096.1:0-215 GCF_001411555.2 Juglans regia
AAGGCAAGCCATGGGGCTGTCAAGTCAGGCCATGGGGCTTGCCATGGGGCTGTCAAGGCAAGCCATGGGGCGTGCGAGCGGGGCTGTCAAGGCAGGCCATGGGGCTTGCCACGGGGCTGCCAAGGCATGCCATGGGTCTTGCCACGGGGCTGTCAAGGCAAGCCACGGGGCTGCCAAGGCAGGCCATGGGGCGTGCGAGCGGGGCTGCCAAGGCA
>NW_023360097.1:0-210 GCF_001411555.2 Juglans regia
CGCCCGTCAACCCCCAGGGAAGCGAGGCCAGCATCACCCGGATACCCCCGAGAGCAACAAGGTGCGTAGCACTGGGTGCCATAACCCCACCCGCCGTGCACAAGCATGTTGCAAAGGAGGCATCCAAACAAATAGGCCCAACCGCCATGGGGTAGACTAGAGCACCCGAGGGCTAGCCAACGTGAGAAAGCCCCTAGCACGACCGATTGC
>NW_023360098.1:0-238 GCF_001411555.2 Juglans regia
GGCCGCATGGTGGCCGGGCCTGTGTGTTTGTTTGCTTCCTCTTTGACGTAGATGTGCACGGCGGATGGTGTTATGGCACCCAGTGCTTCGCACATGCTTCATTGAGGTGGCTTCCGGACCTTGATGGCCTTGTTCCCATGGGGTTGAACCTTGATACGGTTTCCTTCTTGATGCGTTGATCTTCGTGGGGGTTCGATCCTCGTGCATGGCATCCTTGAGGTGTGAGTGTGGCATGGTG
>NW_023360099.1:0-210 GCF_001411555.2 Juglans regia
GGGGGGCTGCCAAGGCAGGCCATCGGGCTGCCGGGGCATGGCCCGTGGGCACCGTGCTAACCGCGCGGGGCATGCCGTGGGGCTGTCAAGGAAAGCCATGGGGCTGCCAAGGCATGGCCCGTGGGCACCGTGCTAACCTCGCTGTGCATGCCATGGGGCATGCCATGGGCACCACCGAGGCAAGCCATGGGGCTGTCAAGGCATCGCCCG
>NW_023360100.1:0-223 GCF_001411555.2 Juglans regia
CCCTCCCCCGTGAATCTCAGCCCCTATCTCGCCGCCGTTAGCCTCCCCGCGCAACACCCTGCCGCGGCCTTCACTTCCTTCGCGCGCCGCCGTCGCTCAACCTCCGGCCACCATCTTCCTACCACTTCATCCCCGACCTCTTGGCAACCCTTTGGACCCAACCCCAGCTCCGATCCGTCACCGGTGAAGCCACACTAAGTACATTTCCGATTTCGACTTTTTG
>NW_023360101.1:0-230 GCF_001411555.2 Juglans regia
CGGATGGTGTTATGGCACCCAGTGCTACGCACATGCTTCATTGAGGTGGCTTCCGGACCTTGATGGCCTTGTTCCCATGGGGTTGAACCTTGATACGGTTTCCTTCTTGATGCGTTGATCTTCGTGGGGGTTCGATCCTCGAGCATGGCATCCTTGAGGTGTGAGTGTGGCATGGTGTTTGGTGCTTCTTAGCACTAGATTCCTACGCGTGCTCTCGGCCGACGATGGGT
>NW_023360102.1:0-261 GCF_001411555.2 Juglans regia
GAACCCCCACGAAGATCAACGCATCAAGAAGGAAACCGTATCAAGGTTCAACCCCATGGGAACAAGGCCATCAAGGTCCGGAAGCCACCTCAATGAAGCATGTGCGTAGCCCTGGGTGCCATAACACCATCCGCCGTGCACATCTACGTCAAAGAGGAAGCAAACAAACACACAGGCCCGGCCACCATGCGGCCAACCAAATGTAAAATGAAAAATGGAGATGCCCGTCAAACCCCATGGAAGCGAGGCCAGCATCATCCG
>NW_023360104.1:0-270 GCF_001411555.2 Juglans regia
GAAATGTGACCATTTGACATCTTGAAGAGGCATCGTTAACATGCAGCAACCTGGCATGGGCCTTTTTTTAGCTTTACCATCATCATTTGATGTAGCTTTGAGATTTGTAAAGCTATGTAATTATTTGGGTTTGTTGGATATTGAGTTTAAATGGATAATGGATTTAATTTATATGTGTATATTGATTTAGTTGAAGAGTTGGTTAGATTTTACATAAGTACAATGGTTTATAGTTTGGAATTTATTTGAGGACCATGAGGTCCAAAAATT
>NW_023360105.1:0-203 GCF_001411555.2 Juglans regia
TCAAAACAGTCCCTTCACAGCTCCATAACTATCTAACAATTAAATCCGAACAACTCTCTTCAAACCATTTGCAATTGAAACCCAAAACAGCCACACCTTCTATTAATACCAACCGACTATAATCATTTCCAAAGCCAACCACAGCAACTCCAATAATTAAAACATAATCCAATCCAAACTTCGCTTCCAAACTTCGAATAAAA
>NW_023360106.1:0-215 GCF_001411555.2 Juglans regia
GAGGCGAGTAACAAGGCTCTCTCAAAGCAACAAGGAAAGATCGTTGGCAGGCAATGGAGCTTGCCCATGAGTAACAAGTGTGGCGGGCACTAAAGGCGATCCCCCTCCTGGAGGAATCATGGGCTAAGCCTTAAGTTTACCAACTATGGAAAAATGCTCGGGTTTCTTCCCTTAAGCTTGCTATCTAAATGTAACTTATGCTAACAAGTCTAAAT
>NW_023360107.1:0-204 GCF_001411555.2 Juglans regia
ATTTGGTGGCACCTAGTGCCGCGCATGGGCTTGTTGATGGGGGCAATCGGTCGTGCTAGGGGCTTTCTCACGTTGGCTAGCCCTCGGGTGCTCTAGTCTACCCCCTGGCGGTTGGGCCTATTTGTTTGGATGCCTCCTTTGCAACATGCTTGTGCACGGCGGATGGTGTTATGGCACCCAGTGCTACGCACATTGTTGCTCTCG
>NW_023360108.1:0-250 GCF_001411555.2 Juglans regia
TTGTCAATTTATCTCGCAAGGCGGAAAAAATAAAAACGAGGGGTGCAACACGAGGACTTCCCCGGAGGTCACCCATCCTAGTACTACTCTCGCCCAACCCCGCTTAACTGCTGAGTTCTGATGGGATCCGGTGCATTAGTGCTGGTATGATCGCACCCATCAAACTAATTACTTAAAATTCAAATAATCCTAGAGCGACATACTAGCGTCCTTCCGATCCCAATCCAAACGGAGATCTGATCCAAACCCA
>NW_023360109.1:0-220 GCF_001411555.2 Juglans regia
GAACCAAAGTTGAGACTTTCCCCACATAATGTTTCGTTGATTTCTTCTCCATTCTCAAACTTCTCTCCCTTCTCCCTCCACTTTTCCCCTTCTCCATCCCCCTAAAACTCCCCTCCCCCTAGCCAGAAAGCAAAACTAGCCACAAGCTTCGGCCTCTCTTTCAACTTCGTGTTGTGATTCTCAGCATTGCTTTTTGCCATATCGGTTAGGAAGATATGGG
>NW_023360110.1:0-251 GCF_001411555.2 Juglans regia
AGTAACGTACCATTAATAAAGAAATGTTTTAGTTACGAAAAGATTTTATAAAAATAAATTCATAAATTGATGTGACTTATGAATATTCCTTTTAGAGATTTAAATGTACTTCTTTGATACTCATGTTTCTAGTTATGACAAGTATCTTAAACTCTTTCTTCACGGAGTATTTTTAAACACGCATGTCAGACATACAAACAAACAATGTTCCATGGCATGTAAGGGTTTTGCTCTTGTGGTGTGCATCCTGA
>NW_023360111.1:0-212 GCF_001411555.2 Juglans regia
TTGTGGTCTTCAATGTTCTTGGAGTATACCAAGATATCATCAAAGAAAACCAAAACAAACTTCCTCAATAAGGGCTTGAAAATGGTATTCATGGCGGCTTGGAATGTGGAAGGGGCATTACACAAACCAAACGGCATCACAAGGTATTCATAGTGCCCATTATGCGTTCTAAAGGCCGTCTTGTGCACATCTCTTTCTTTCATACGGATTTG
>NW_023360112.1:0-209 GCF_001411555.2 Juglans regia
TTGATCAAGTAAAAACAGGGGCCAAAACATGAGTTCCATAAGTGTACATAGATCAAGTAAAAACAGGGGCCAAAACCAGAACCAAATGCATTCAGTTATACCAAAACCAGGGGCCAAAACTAGAACCAAATGCATTCAGTTATACCAAGATATACCAGTTAAATACCAGCAAAACCAGCAATTTGATCAAGAAAAAACAGGGGCCAAAA
>NW_023360115.1:0-207 GCF_001411555.2 Juglans regia
AAAAAAAAAAAAATGGAAATTAAAAAAAAAAAAAATTAAATCCGCCACTAATAATGTTGATTAAAAAAAAAAAAAATGTTAACATACTACAAGTTTTACTTAAAAAAATCTTACTAATTCCATGTAATTGGTGAGTCGATCGGTAACACATCATCACCAATATGATATATAATATGGTTTGACATTGATTTGAACTTTTGATTGGTG
>NW_023360116.1:0-202 GCF_001411555.2 Juglans regia
CCTCTCTGGAAGGGTTCTGCTCGAGCGCTACGTCGAGCGCTCATCGAGCGAACCTCTCTGTATGGATTCTGCTCGAGCTCGACGTCGAGCGCAGGTCGAGCGATCCTCTCTGTATGGATTCTGCTCGAGCGCCACGTCGAGCGCAAGTCGAGCGAACCTCTCTGTATGAGTTCTGCTCGAGCGCCACTTCGAGCGCACATCG
>NW_023360117.1:0-218 GCF_001411555.2 Juglans regia
TTGTTCCTGTTTAGTCCCCTTTGTTTCGGAAGTTGTTTCTATTTCTACATCTGTTTCTCCCTCGCTTTCCCCCCTTTCTTCCGTTTCTGAGGTTTCTTTCAGTTTCTTAGTAAAAATGGGTGACGGTACTCTGCCTAAATAGTAGACACAGGTAAAAAATAAGAGAATACTAAAGATTCGAGCCATATTAGATCTAATAAGTACATTAAATCTAATAG
>NW_023360118.1:0-213 GCF_001411555.2 Juglans regia
TTGTCCAGATGGAAGAACGAATAATAAATTAGATGCATGGAATCGCAATCATTTGTCAGTTTATTATATTTTTGAACGCTTATCAAAATTTTGTCGTCCTCTTAACCATATTGTGGCGGTCGGCCATCGGTCTCTTTTTCGCATCCTCTGGTGTATTTTTTAGCTGGGTCTGGATGGCAACTCGCAGCCTCAGGATGCGTTTTGCAGTTTTCA
>NW_023360119.1:0-275 GCF_001411555.2 Juglans regia
TGAACTGGAGGTGGTGGCGGAGGAGGTGGGGCTCCATGTGCTGGAGGGGGCAGGGGAGGTGGGGCTCTTGCCACAAGTAATGGTTGTGGTGGGGATCCAAATGGTGGAGGCAGTTTTGGTGGAGCTCCATATAAAGGAGGTACGGGTGGTGGAGGTGGAGGTGGAGGTGGAGGTGGAGGTGGAGGTGGAGGTGGAGGTGGAGGTGGAGGTGGAGGAGGAGTGCACACTCCTACTCCAAGGTTTGGTGCAGTAAATGTGCTCAGAAAAGGGGGAGG
>NW_023360120.1:0-250 GCF_001411555.2 Juglans regia
ATTTTATGCTCTGATACCAAGTGTTATATAATTTCAGATGATCTATACTTTCATTCAGGATTCAACATCAAAAGTATAGATCATCTGTAATTATATAACACTTGGTATCAGAGCATATAATTACAGATGATCTATACTTTTGATGTTGAATCCTGAATGAAAGTATAAATTCTGGATTGATCATCAGATTGCGTATATATTAAATTTTACGTATTTGTTTTGGTGAGTAAACTCGTATTGCCGAGAACGG
>NW_023360121.1:0-214 GCF_001411555.2 Juglans regia
GTTCTACGTATGAATTGCAGATTTTACATGCTTTCCAAATTACGTCAAAAGTCCCCGTGAGGCAGTTTTTAAAGATTGTGGCTTGGCAAAAACCGACTCAAGGGGGGTTTAAATTGAATACAGATGGTAGTAGCCTAGGAAACCCAGGATCTTCAGGGGGGGGGGGTATTATTAGAAATGATCAAGGCCACTTTGTTCATGCTTTTAATTCTTA
>NW_023360122.1:0-226 GCF_001411555.2 Juglans regia
CCTTAGGTTTCTTACGATTTCAACAAAAGATACATGCTTGTTCGTGAATGGAGTATGTTGCTTTAATTCTCTTCAGATTTTATGGGGGGTGGAGTGTCCAAGACTCGAATGCTTGCTTCCACAGATGGACAGGGGCCTCACCAACCTTCGTATGTTGGTTTTTGTGGAATGTGAAAGTTTGACCTCTTTGCCACCTATTATCAAGCACCTAAAAGCCTTAGAGTCA
>NW_023360123.1:0-229 GCF_001411555.2 Juglans regia
ATAAGTCATGGGGCCACAACAACTGTGGAGCATGAAGTATGGGGCCACAACAACTGTGGAGCATACACTACGTGAGACCCAGCAATTGTGACACGTAGAATACGTGGGGCCACAACAACTGTGGAGTACGTATTAACGCACTCACAGCTGGTATAGAAACCTGTGATGTGATGCGGTAATCGGCAGGGACACACGGCTCAAGGGGACCTGTGTAGCACCCATATGGTCA
>NW_023360124.1:0-215 GCF_001411555.2 Juglans regia
GCTTTCATGGAAAAGGAGCTCGAATATTTGGGGCATTTCATTTCGGGTGAAGGGGTCAAGGTGGACCAAAGGAAGATAGAAGCCATGGTTGATTGGCCATTACCCAATGATGTCTCGGCCTTGAGAGGATTTTTGGGACTAACCGGCTACTATAGGCGGTTTGGGAAGAACTATGGGCTTATTGCTAAGCCACTCACTTCCTTGTTGAAGAAGGG
>NW_023360126.1:0-214 GCF_001411555.2 Juglans regia
TGCTGGGCAGCAAATCTGCTGGGTATGGTGAAGGAGAAGGGGCTCGAGGTCACCAGTGGGGGAAGGAAACTCAATTTCAATCATACAAAGAAGCTTTAACATCGACAGAGACAAGGGTTGTGCCAAGGCAAGGGGCTGGCGGAGGAGAAGGGGCTCGAGGGCACCAGGGATACTTTCGGGAAGGAGATTTCGAGAGAGACATGCGGGAGGTACG
>NW_023360127.1:0-218 GCF_001411555.2 Juglans regia
TTACTAGAGTATGGATCATTGTTTTGTATTACATTTTGGAAATTAGATAGTTTAATTGTATTTAGGAAATTTATAGTTTATGTATTTCTTGAAGAATAATCCGTTTAAGCCTTACTTTTTTTTTTTCACAGCAAAAGGAAGAGGCCAATAATACTTTTTATTAGTTTAGAAAGAGGATATATATATATATATATATATATTTTGTTTTAAGTTGTATT
>NW_023360128.1:0-200 GCF_001411555.2 Juglans regia
ACTGCATTTCAATTCTCCCTTGCATAGGGGTGATACCGACTCCTGCCACTATAGCCTCCCCTTCCATACATCCCCCCTGCTCCACCATAACTAGACCCAGGCCCAGAGTCATAACCAGCACCATAGCCTGAACTGCCATAACCACCGTAGCCTTCACCCCCACGACCATATCCACCTAAGCCACCTCCATAACTGCTACC
>NW_023360129.1:0-214 GCF_001411555.2 Juglans regia
CATCTTAAAATTAATACAAAAAAATGCATTATTCTAAATAATTTTTTTTTCCTTTTCTATTTTCAGGATATGGCTCTTCCACTGCATACACGAAAACGAGGGAGGGAAGGAGCCACGTCGGACACTGCCCGTATCGGAGCTCGTACTGGTATGGTAGAGAGAGAGGTCTTAATTAATGAGTTCGACGAACTCTGTTGGCAGCAGACGAACCTAA
>NW_023360131.1:0-203 GCF_001411555.2 Juglans regia
GCTGCCAAGGCATGCCATGGGGCTTGCCACGGGGCTCGCTGTGCATGCCATGGGGCTGTCAAGGCAAGCCATGGGGCTGTCAAGTCAGGCCATGGGGCTTGCCAAGGGGCTGTCAAGGCAAGCCATGGGGCGTGCGAGCGGGGCTGTCAAGGCAGGCCATGGGGCTTGCCACGGGGCTGCCAAGGCATGCCATGGGGCTTGCC
>NW_023360132.1:0-218 GCF_001411555.2 Juglans regia
TGACAAGATCCCCTTCGTTCCAATCTCTGGTTTTGAGGGCGACAACATGATTGAGAGGTCAACCAACCTTGACTGGTACAAGGGCCCCCCCCTCCTTGAGGCTCTTGACTTGACCCAGGAGCCCAAGAGGCCCTCAGACAAGCCCCTCCGTCTGCCACTCCAGGACGTCTACAAGATTGGTGGCATTGGAACTGTCCCAGTTGGACGTGTGGAGACTG
>NW_023360133.1:0-208 GCF_001411555.2 Juglans regia
GGGCTGTCAAGGCAAGCCACGGGGCTGCCAAGGCAGGCCATGGGGCGTGCGAGCGGGGCTGCCAAGGCATGCCATGGGGCTTGCCACGGGGCTGTCAAGGCAAGCTATGGGGCTGTCAAGTCAGGCCACGGGGCTCGCTGTGCATGCCATGGGGCTGTCAAGGCAAGCCATGGGGCGTGCGAGCGGGGCTGTCAAGGCAGGCCATGGG
>NW_023360134.1:0-235 GCF_001411555.2 Juglans regia
ACCCTTGTAGAGAATTTTTCGAGATTTCAATAATGGCTGAGTCGACTCAGCCATTCTGCGTCAAAACGTTCGAACGTTTCACCAAGTCATTCGAACGTACGACGTTTAAATTCCCGAGCCGTTACAGCTTCCATGTTCGAACGTTAATCGTCTTACATTCGGACGTGAATATTATTAAACGACATATGTTCGAACGTTAATATTTACTTTCGCACGTAAATCACATACGGTCGGA
>NW_023360135.1:0-203 GCF_001411555.2 Juglans regia
TTTTTTTTTTTTTTTTTTTTTTTTTTTTTTTTGGGGGGGGGGGGGGAGCTCTATAAAGAAAAAATATACTTTCCTCATTTTTTCTCCTTTCTGAAAGCCGAATAGTAGGGACTATTAATGCTATTGTCTTCTTGTTGTTACTGCAAATATAGCAACAAAACTTTGAAATGCTTACAACAAATACAGTCCAGTAAAAGCAACTC
>NW_023360137.1:0-209 GCF_001411555.2 Juglans regia
TCTCGCCCAAGCACGCTTAACTGCGGAGTTCTGATGGGATCCGGTGCATTAGTGCTGGTATGATCGCACCCATCAAACTAATTACTTAAAATTCATATAATCCTTGAGCGACATACTAGCGTCCTTCCGATCCCACTCCAAACGGAGATCTGATCCAAACCCATGGCTACGCGATGGGCAGGGCGAGATTTCCCGAAAAATCCACTCCC
>NW_023360138.1:0-225 GCF_001411555.2 Juglans regia
GACATATGGAGGAGGTGGTGGGGATTTGTAGATGTATGGGGGAGGAGGTGAGGGAGATGGTGGAGGGGGGGACTTGTAAATATAAGGAGGTGGAGGGGATGGTGAGGGTGGTGGTGGTGACTTATAGATATATGGAGGGGGAGGTGATGGAGATGGAGGAGGTGGTGACTTGTAGATGTAGGGAGGAGGTGGTGATGGAGATGGAGGAGGAGGTGACTTATAAAT
>NW_023360139.1:0-224 GCF_001411555.2 Juglans regia
ACTTACTTCTATTATGTTAATCTTAATTACTACTGTTGGAATTGTGGGAATTGGGAGCATCACAAGTACCACCGAGCTCAAAACAAATCTTTTTAATAAAATGACGTCATTTTGGTGTAGGGTTTTGTTTTAAAACCCCCACCTTCCTTAACCTCTCTCTCTCTCTCTCTCTCTCTCTCTCTCTCTCTCTCTCTCTCTCTCTCTCTCTCTCTCTCTCTCTCCCC
>NW_023360140.1:0-212 GCF_001411555.2 Juglans regia
AATTTCGTCCCAAAAAATCGATGAATTTAGAAAACCGTTCGAACGTCAAAATAACCGATCGAACAGTTTTTTCTGCGACGAATTAAATCGTCCCAAAAAATTTTTACCGTTCGAACGTGAAAAAATACGTTCGAACAGTAAAATTTGGCGGATAATTACTTTATTATGGCGGGGAAAAAAAAAAAAAAAAAGAAAAAAAAATTTTTTTTTTT
>NW_023360141.1:0-221 GCF_001411555.2 Juglans regia
GGGCAGGGCGAGATTTTCTCAAAAATCCACCCCCGAGTGGTCCTTCGTGTCAATTTATCTCGCAAGGCGGAGAAAGCAAAAACGAGGGGTGCAACACGAGGACTTCCCAGGAGGTCACCCATCCTAGTACTACTCTCGCCCAAGCACGCTTAACTGCGGAGTTCTGATGGGATCCGGTGCATTAGTGCTGGTATGATCGCACCCATCAAACTAATTACTTA
>NW_023360142.1:0-302 GCF_001411555.2 Juglans regia
AAATGGCCCAGCCATTTTAGTGCTTAGTAAGTCCCGAACGACGTCGTTTTTGTGGAGGTGAGTGTTTCTTCTTCAACTTCCGTTTCTTTCTCTCCTTTCTTTCCTCATTTCTTTGCTTCAGTTCAGTTTCTTCCGCACTCCTCTCTCTCGCACGTCTCTCCTTTTTTTTTTTTTTTTGGTTTCATTTTTTTTCCTTTTTGGGGCGTTTTTTTTTGGGCTTCCGAATCTCATACCCATAGCTCCCCATTTCCGTTTCCCCTTAAAATCAATTCCTCCATTGCAGCAGTTCACACAGTGCTCCC
>NW_023360143.1:0-211 GCF_001411555.2 Juglans regia
AAAAAAAAAAAAAAAAAACAAAACGGAGAGAGAGAGAGAGAGAGAGAGAGAGAGAGAGAGAGCTGGCTCAGGGTCAAAGGAATTTAAAGCTATTAGATGGTCGTACGTAGTGTGTATTGCATTCACTCTTCAATTATATTAAGTGATGAACATAATAGAATAATAGAGATTTCGTGTTGATGCTACCGACAATGCTGGGTATCAATTTGAA
>NW_023360144.1:0-202 GCF_001411555.2 Juglans regia
ATCAGTGAACTCAATTACAGCCAACTTCATCTTTTTCTGCTCAGAGTAATTATGACAATCAAACACCAACTCTATTCTTTTCTCCCACTCTAAATAATCTTCAGGGTCAGTTCTACCTTGGAATGATGGTATTTTCATTTTGATGCTTCCAAGGTTCTTATCTACTCTATCTCGACCCCCTGAGTTTGCCCTAAGGCCTCTT
>NW_023360145.1:0-242 GCF_001411555.2 Juglans regia
TGATCCACTTTATTCAAGCTGTGGAAGACATGACTTAAACATACGGCCTATCGTTATTGGAGGCTTCCAATTTGGTTAAATGATTTATTTTATTAGTTTAGAATAAGTGGGCTTGAAGATGCTTGGCTCACATGTCTTATTTCTTTTGTACTATGTTTTTGGGAAGGCCTTGTATTTTGGCCAAGGGCTTATTTGGAAAATTACATTTTAGGAACTAGGGTTTCATCAATTTACTGTTGGGG
>NW_023360146.1:0-219 GCF_001411555.2 Juglans regia
GCTGGCCCACACTCTGCTGTAGGAAGGCTAAAGAAGTCTTTGGCATACTCATCCTTTTGGTACCCCGCTGGGGAGGTAACGTATTCGGACACCGTTGTGGCTGGGCCACTCTTAGCTGCGATGGGGGTCAGGGGAAGTTGTTTGGGCCACTGGGGGGCAGGACCCACTCTCCATCATGGGAGGGGTAGAGCAGCCTTTGGCCTAGCTCTCTCCATGATC
>NW_023360147.1:0-1472 GCF_001411555.2 Juglans regia
AACAAGCTTGTGCTTTAGGGACGGATTTGGTGGCACCTAGTGCCACGCATGGGCTTGTTGATGGGGGCAATCGGTCGTGCTAGGGCTTTCTCACGTTGGCTAGCCCTCGTGTGCTCTAGTCTACCCCATGGCGGTTGGGCCTATTTGTTTGGATGCCTCCTTTGCAACATGCTTGTGCACGGCGGATGGTGTTATGGCGCCCAGTGCTACGCACATTGTTGCTCTCGGGGGTATCCGGATGATGCTGGCCTCGCTTCCATGGGGTTTGACGGGCGACGACCGTTTTTTGGGCTCGCTTTCGTGGGGGTGATTCCTACATTCTCGCTTGCTTTCTAGCAACAAGCTTGTGCTTCAGGGACGGATTTGGTGGCACCTAGTGCCGCGCATGGGCTTGTTGATGGGGGCAATCGGTCGTGCTAGGGGCTTTCTCACGTTGGCTTGCCCTCGGGTGCTCTAGTCTACCCCATGGCGGTTGGGCCTATTTGTTTGGATGCCTCCTTTGCAACATGCTTGTGCACGGCGGAAGGTGTTATGGCACCCAGTGCTACGCACATTGTTGCTCTCGGGGGTATCCGGATGATGCTGGCCTCGCTTCCATGGGGTTTGACGGGCATCTCCATTTTTCATTTACATTTGGTTGGCCGCATGGTGGCCGGGCCTGTGTGTTTGTTTGCTTCCTCTTTGACGTAGATGTGCACGGCGGATGGTGTTATGGCACCCAGTGCTACGCACATGCTTCATTGAGGTGGCTTCCGGACCTTGATGGCCTTGTTCCCATGGGGTTGAACCTTGATACGGTTTCCTTCTTGATGCGCTGATCTTCGTGGGGGTTCGATCCTCGTGCATGGCATCCTTGAGGTGTGGGTGTGGCATGGTGTTTGGTGCTTCGCCTTTTTTTTAAATTCCCTCTACATTATCGGCGGCGATGGAACGCAGTTTTGGCGAGCCTGGCTCCAAGGGTTGAGACTCCAACAATGCATCCGTTATTACCCCTATTTTCTCTTCTCTTGTTTCCATGCCTGGCGGGGCTGGGCTCGACACCACCTATGCTACACTCAGCTAACTGCCGAGCAGCTTTGGTTTGGGGTGTGGATTCGATTGTTTGATGTTGTGTACGTCGCGATAACTTGGCGTGTGGAGTGAGTGACAAGGTTGTATGTCTTGACAGGCTCCGTGCTTGTGCATCGAACTGTTAGGCGTGCTCCTCCTCATTTTTGCTCCTCGTGTGAATAGCATGTTGGGCTACCGAAGGGTTCCTGTGTTGCATACCTACAAAGATAGAATTTGTCCCTCTCGTTGCCCCTTGTCCTTGTCGGTGCTCATCTTTGGGTGCTGGCTGGACTCTGAAGTTGTCCACGTGTTACCATGCAAGCCTTCGAGTTTACGTTGGTTGTCATGGACCATGTAGGCGTTCTCGTGCTCTTGGATGCGGAACATTGTGTTGGTGTGGGGGGTCTCCGGCCTCTTTATCC
>NW_023360148.1:0-209 GCF_001411555.2 Juglans regia
CATGGCCCCCCAATGTTGCCACCCGACGTGCATGAACGGGGGCGAACACTTGTCTCGTGCTTTTGGACAATTGAAACCACCCAAAGTGGTTTCCTAAATTCATTCCAATACATCTTGGATGTGTTCCAAGCATCACCTATCGATTTTTGCCTATTTTCGATTTTTTTTGATTTTTCGGATTTATTTAATCAAAAAAATTAAATAAAAAA
>NW_023360149.1:0-213 GCF_001411555.2 Juglans regia
TGGCCTAGGAGGCCAAATCAATCCAAAATCTAACTCTAATGAGTTTAAATTTTTTTATATTTATAAATTTTAATTTATTATTTAAATTATATTATAATTTTGGTCTAAAAAAATATTTCTAGACCAAAAATTTTTTTTTTAATATAATGGCGGGGGGGGGGGGGGGGGGGGGGTTTTTTCCCCCCCCCCCCCCCCCGGGGGGGGGGGGGGGGG
>NW_023360150.1:0-207 GCF_001411555.2 Juglans regia
GGGGGGGGGGGGGGGGGAAGTGAAAACATTAACCTTAATGAAACGATGTTGTTTCATTAGACAGACACAGACACAGACACAGACACACACACACACACACACACACACACACACACACACACAGAGCAGCCAACAAGGGATTTAGCAGGCAGGCATGGGCCTAGCTTCCCCCCCCCCCCCGGTCCCTACTGGACTCCAAGATGTGGG
>NW_023360151.1:0-207 GCF_001411555.2 Juglans regia
CCCATGGCCTGCCTTGACAGCCCCGCTCGCACGCCCCATGGCTTGCCTTGACAGCCCCATGGCAAGCCCCATGGCCTGACTTGACAGCCCCATGGCTTGCCTCGACAGCCCCATGGCATGCACAGCGAGCCCCGTGGCAAGCCC
The DNA here is from genome assembly GCF_001411555.2 of Juglans regia. Lineage (NCBI taxonomy): Eukaryota > Viridiplantae > Streptophyta > Magnoliopsida > Fagales > Juglandaceae > Juglans > Juglans regia. Next base: position 145 of record NW_023360151.1, read on the forward strand.
CATGGCATGCCTTGGCAGCCCCGTGGCAAGCCCCATGGCCTGCCTTGACAGCCCCATGGCTTG
>NW_023360152.1:0-247 GCF_001411555.2 Juglans regia
TATTTCGATATTTAAGCCAAAGCTTCTTAAATAACCTATTTTAAATTTCTCAAAACTTAAACCCTTCATAACCCCAAAATATATCATCACTCCCAAAAATCACCAATATCCGCCACAACCCACGTCATACACAAAACACCAATATTTAAACCCGAACAGCCAACAAATCTCATAGTCTAAACCAATCATATTAACAACTCCATCACCCAATCCAATCAACCCCGTTACTCCTCGGACTCAGTCCGGC
>NW_023360153.1:0-201 GCF_001411555.2 Juglans regia
GAGGAGGAGCACGCCTAACAGTTCGATGCACAAGCACGGAGCCTGTCAAGACATACAACCTTGTCACCACCCACACGCCGTTACGTACGCCAGACCACAACATCAAACAAATTGAACCACACCCCAACCAAGCACAAGGCTAGCTGAGCGTGTGGAAGCATTGTGTGGTGTCGAGCCTGCCCCGCTAGGCATGGGAAATAA
>NW_023360154.1:0-210 GCF_001411555.2 Juglans regia
GCTGTCTTACTCGACCAACACCCTTTGCGGGAGCACGTCGTGCACCGATTTTGGACAAGTCCTTGTTGGTAACCTCGGCCAGGAAATCGTGGAAGGTGATGTGGTTTGAGGGGGAGGGACGAATCGACGCGACACAGGGCTGAATCTCAGTGGATCGTGGCAGCAAGGCCACTCTGCCACTTACAATACCCCGTCGCGTATTTAAGTCGT
>NW_023360155.1:0-202 GCF_001411555.2 Juglans regia
CCCCCTGCCCCCCCCCCCCCCCCCCCTCCCCTCTCTCTATCTTCTGCTCCTCACTTACTTTAAGTCAGTTCCCTCCTTTTCTCTCCTGACTCCTTATACCTTACTTTATATCACCTCCCTACTTTTCCTCTCCTGACACCCCTTGCCTTAATCCCTTCTTATGCCCTTACCTTCCCTCATACTTTATTTTCTAGTGAGTCCC
>NW_023360156.1:0-207 GCF_001411555.2 Juglans regia
AATTCTATATGGGGATGTGTGACATGCCTCCGGATGCATCCTCTCACACCGTGACTGTACGCGGTGTTTCCATTGAGATATCGGCAGATGTCATCGGCGAGCACCTCGGGATTCATCGAGGTGCTCAGACATTTACACACTCAACACCCCGTGAGGATGTAGGCACTTCTGCATCATCTACTGGCCGGGGATGTGAGCCAGCATCAG
>NW_023360157.1:0-13848 GCF_001411555.2 Juglans regia
AGAGAACAGGTCCAAATAGCCATCCATTATAATCAGACCATTCTGTGTAAAAGTAAAATATTCATTAAGCTAGAAGAAAATTATTCCAGGAATTTGGAATGGGCATTATCCTATCTCTTCAAAAACCACAGACATTATCCACCAAGTATAAAATATCTCAGGATGACTAATTAAAGTTGACAACAAACCACCTCTTGAAACGTAAACTTCTCATTCACAAGAAGCGCCAAAGCAAAGCTTGCAGCAAGGAGAAAGTAATGGCGAAATGTGTCAAGCTGTTTATCATATGAACGCCTCACCACCCGGTCCCTCTTCATGCACCACACAATGGCCGTAGAGCTCACTATAAACACAAGCTTCATAATGGTGTTATAGACAGAGATAAAGTCCGTGAACAGGTCCAAGTACCGTGCCAGAAACACCAGCGCATAAAGTTCCTGAGTCTTAAGCGAAATCCCTGATATGATATACCAAATTATCAACTAATACCAGCGTAACCAAGTTACTTCAATCAATCATAACCGTGATCACACTTAGACTATTTCTTCGTTCTTTTCCAGAAAAAATAAAAGGTGCAATAACAAATAGAAATCTTCGATTCTTAAAAGTTTTCCCTAAGTCAACCGTATGAAATATCACTTCACTGAAACCCATCAACTAGCTATCGGAAGAAGTCTCACTACTTCTTTAGAGGAAACAATTGAATTACAAAAATGTAGTACTTCAATTTTCATTTTCTTTCCTTTTACGCTAATTATTAGCAACAAAACGAGGGGAGGGGAGGGAACTAATGCTCCCTTCGTTCACTGAAAAGGTGAATAGATTAAGATAAATAGTTCAATAAGATGCCCAATCACAGAATATGTCAACCTACGGGACTAAGAAAATTTAAGGGTTGCTTAATGAAGATGGATTCAGTACTCGAAATGAAAAAGAAGTTAATTATCAAATAAAAGAAAAAACAATTAAATTGTGTCCATTTAGTTTATTTAACATCCTGGTGTTTTATCGGGAACTAAATGGGGAAGAGAGAAATGAATACAAGTAAGAGGTAAGGGGAAGATTTAACTTACCTGAGCAAGATTTGGTTGCGTAGATTTTGAGAAGCAGGACCAGGATGCTGGTCAAGTGCATCATATCGCCGGCGAACCTGAAAATGTTCATGGTTTCAGAGGCCAAGCGGCGAAGATTCGTGCCCTAGATTTCTGGCGAGCGACAAGAAGCGAAGGTGTTGAAGAAGGAATCCGAGGAATTGAATGCGGGGGTTTTGGTTTTCGTAAAAGAGGTGCGAGCGAGGGGAAGAGATGACGTGGTAAGCGGAAACGCGACGGAGGAATGTTACACACCGCGGTTATTTTACGAGAACAGACATAAAGCCTTCAGTACACAAAATAAATTCAAGACTAGGCGTGCCTTCGTACGACTTTTTTAAAGTATTTTTTTTTAATATTATTATTATTATTATTAAGATTTGAAAAAATTAAATTTTTTATTATATTTTATATAGAAATTTAAAAAAATTATAAAAATAAGATCAGATGAAATGATATAAAATACTTTTTGTATCTAAACAGAGTTAGATCTATTGTAGAATAAAAATAATTTTACAATATAACGTATCACATCAAGTCACGTCAATTTATAAGAATATTTTTATCTAATCCTTTGTGATTAAAATATTTTTCTTATTTTAAATTTTACATTTTCAATTAATTATTGATTGATATCTCAGTTAATTAACAGCAAAAATATGATGTCTTAGATTTTGATGGACATACTAGATAAGAAATCTGGTATAAATAAATGGGTGAAATGAGAATCAAATTCCCTTCTTGTATGATTTTTAAAGCCCAAGCACGTTCCTCGTGGAGAAGAGTGTCAATATATAGAAAAATAAATGGCTACAAAGTGGTATAGGGATTATATGAAGAGAGATTTGCTAGGTACAAGAAATTTGGTATGTTAAATTGCGTACTATCGTTAACATGATTTGTTTTTATTGAAAAGAAAAATATTAAAAAAACATTGAGAGAAGAAAAGGTTCTTTGTCTCATAAAAATAATTTTTTATTGGTGCGGAAGTAATTTTTATGAGACAGAAAATCTTTTTTTCTCTCAAATTTTTTTTTTTTGATATTTTTTCTTTTTAATAAAAAAAATCATGTCAATGTTAGAACGTAATTTAGTACACCAAATCGCTTCTTCCTCAAGTAATGGCAAGTTTGCAGTTAGGAATACATATCATTTTCAACAAGGAAGGTGTACTCAGTACTGTAAGGGTCAAAATCCTTTGATGAGCATAAGATGAAAAGAGTGGAAGGTGTAGAGCCTTGATCACAAGGAGTTTGAATTAGCATTAGATGTGGCGAGATCTATATGGTTGAGGAATGTAGTTGTAACGCCCCGTACCCGAGGGTCCGGATAGTTAACTCATGTCACTTAAAATTCATTTTTCCTTCCACATAGTACATACTCCAATTTTTCTCTATCGTACAAAGTACTCATATATTTACATCAATTACTCCAGAATAACTATTTTAAGACAATACAAAATTTAATATAAACATCAATCTCTCAATAAATCACATCATCAGAACACAACAAGCTTACTGAATGAAAATCCTCAATACCCATATAAACCTTCTATGCTTAAACCATCATTTTTAACTCTTCTCACCAATGCTCTATATCCTTGATCCTCAACTGAAACAATCAAATCATCTGAAAAATATTGTGGAGATAAGGGGTGAGTTATCAACAACTCAGTAAGCAGAGAACATATACTAGTATGTAAACATGAGCCTTTTCAGAAAGTTCAGTATGCAGAAACAAAACATTTTATTTTTTTATATGCAGATCTCAGAAAACGTGTTATCAGAAAATCAGAGCGATTTTTCAATCATTTCATACTCAAGTCAACAATTCATATTTGAGGATCCATTTCATATTCAAAAACGCTTTGGCATAACATAACTGAACATCTTCATCTTATCATATCATATCATATACCATGTTTAACCTCCGTAGTAGGGTTGTGCTATCCCCGGTGGCCAAACCAGGCAGTATCATGTGGTGAACTTCCCATTTTTCAATCTCGGAATCCCGAGTGTGCACACAAGAAAGAACACGTAAAAAGACCACTTTGTTTCCAAAGTGGGTGCGGTCATATCATATCATGGTGGTACCAACCATATCACGTGAACAGTATCATCATATCAGAACCATATTCAGAACAGATAAGTATGCCAAAGTTTTATCATATCCATATCATATCAAAACACGTGCGAAACATATTCATATCATTTTTTATCAAAAACAGATCCAAATCATTTCATATCACATGCATAAAAATTTCAATGATATCATATTCGCTCTTTTGCATATTTCAGAAACATGTCAAATATTACTCATGTCTACATATTTCATGTCAAAAACATTTCTTTTCTCTTTCATACTTATCTCATGAGGGAATGCAAAATATATACTGAGGTTGTTTTTCACTTTTTCTTTTTAAAACAACATGCACATTTTTACAAACCAACCTCAGTTCATTTCCTTTTATGCAAATCTAGCATAGGAACCCCGCTTACCTGGACTTCTTAGCTTTTCAAAAATTTCCTCAAAAATGTCGAGTCGACTATAAATCATCACCTATAAAAATAATCACGTAATTTTTGTAAGTTTCCAATAAATCACAATTTCGATATTTAAGACTAAGCTTCTTAAATAACCTGTTTTAAATTCCTCAAAACTTAAAACCTTCATAATCCCAAAATATATCATCACTTCCTAAAATCACCAATATCCGTCTCAACCCACGTCATACACAAAACACCAATATTTAAACCCGAACAGCCAACAAATCTCATAGTCTAAACCAATCATACTAACAACTCCATCACCCAATCCAATCAACCCCGTTACTCCTCGGACTCAGTCCGGCAAAACCAATCAGCAATTAAATACAGTGTAATGTGCTAGTGTAAAAATACATTAAATTCATGAGAATTTTTCGAAAAATACTTACAATGCTATATAATAATTTCTGGAGGATCACGGAGGCGCAAGAAGTGGAAAAAGAGCTGCGGAACAGTGCAAAATACACTGTGGCCGTGGGTCACAGATACCCACTTTCCAACAGGTGCAAACGAAGAACCGAGATTGATAGGGTAGGGCCTAGGGATGTCGGTGAAGCTAGTGGTGGTGATGGTTGACCGTGGGTGGCGGTGCAAAGGGTGGTTTAAGGCCAAAAAATACCCAGCGGAAATATTGATGGTAAGAACTTCCGGTAATATTCGGGTGGGAGAATTCGAGATGATGTAGTAGAGGTGATGCTTGGAGGAGTGCGATAGGGAGCCAATAGTGCAGTTAAATTTGGCTCAAGAAGAATTAATTGTAGCATTTAGGAGGGATGAGGGTGATAATCGATCCGTAGTCAAACTGTGGGAGAGAGCCAGGAAGAGAGAGAGAGAGAGCTGGAACGTCTGGAGAGACAGGGAAAAGAAGAAAAAGAAAAAGGAAGAAAAAGAAAAGAGGAAAAAGAAAATGTAGGGAAAGAAATAAGGTCCAATCCTCATAATTTGGGTCACAAAAATAATCCAACGAAAACAATTTTAAAACCACAAGTTAAATAAAATAATTTAAACGTAATGGTAAGGTAAAATCGAAATAATTAAATCCAACGGTAATTAATTTAGAATAAAGAGATTTTAAACGCATAAGAATAATTAATAATAAGAAAGCACTTCAAAAAATAATTTTTACAAAATTAAAAATCATAAAGTAAACCCACTAAAAATCTAACAAATTTTAAAATAAGAGAATAAATTTTGGAATAAATAAAAATAACTATTCAATAAAAATACACTAAAATACGGGATGTTACAGTAGTTATACATGGGGAGGACTTGTCACCTTAACAAGTTCTACTACTGTCAATCAAAAAGTCCTACGAGTGTTTTAATGAATTTGCTCAACTGAAGTTACAACAAGTACTGCGACAGATTGATATAGCCTTGAACAACAAGTAGTGTGTGCCTAATCTAATTACTACAAAGCTAATAGAGGCATTGCTGATAATGAAGTTGCACAAATATTAAAGTTGGAGTGGATATTGTCATGATTAGGGCACTGGCATTAGACTAGCCAAATGTCAGCCAAGTCTAAATTTTTTCAAAATCATCTGCAATGGACAAGCCAAATCACTTCTTCGTTTCTCTTCTTTTCTTCTCATGTTAAATAATTTGTTTAGACAATAAAAATTAAATTATTAATTAATATATAGAGTGTATTTGTAAAATATAAAAAAAATTAAAAAAATTATTAAAATATATAATATTATATTATTATTTTGATTTTGGAATAACTAGTTTAACGTGGATTAACCTCTTCAAAAGTTTTAGTTTTAGCCAAAACCTCAAGTTTTAGTCAAACTTTGAACTTACAATGCCAACGCTCTTAGAGATCATGAAGGTAGAGAGTTAGCTTCAATGGGAAAACCATACCTTTGTTTGGAACCCATTGCTACAAGACCCACTCGACCGAATCGAACCTATTACACTCTTATTCGACAATGAGGTGTTGATTATGGTAGTCCATATAATAATAATATATGTATGTATTTCACTGGAAGCACGATACCATGTGCTGTGCAACCAATTTGATCTACTATTTTAGCATGCTACAAGTTTTGAAGAAATTAATTTTTAGCTTAAGGTATTTCACTCTAAGCTTAAGGTAGTGCTGCACAAGACAACCAGCTACAGCCATTCAGGAATGCAATCGTTCGTATGTTTTATAACTTCCAACAGAAATAAAGTTTGTTGGGCTCTACTGGGTCTGGGTCCCTATAAGAATCTGATGGGCCTAGCCCAAAGTTTAGCCACAACACCCATATCTAAAACTTGAGGGCGGGGGGAAAATGAGAAATTTTATTTGTAAATCAATGCAAACGATTTGACACCATTAGAGCCTAAAACTTCTGAAAAAATTTAACTGCAAGTGATTTTGTAGATTAATATGTATATTTATTCAATATGATTGGTCAGAAAGTAAATTTTATTGAAAATAATAATATTTTAAATTTAAAATATAAAAACAACAATATTAATACACAGATTAGTATATAAACTTATTTGTACGTAACAAAATTTAAAACTTATTCCCATTATTTGCCATTTGGGCTGAAAGTTGCCTCCTTGTGCAGCCCCTAATTGCCCCTATATATGGTAGCATTGCAAACTAGAGGTGCCACGCCGCCGCAAAGGCACGTGATTAAGTGATCAATATGCCTTTTCTCAAAGATTAGAGCTTAGATAGTGTATAAAATATTAGGGTTTGGAACACAAAACAATAAAATTGTCCCTTCGGAAGTAGACAAAAAAGCAGCTTATTCCAATGAATTAACATCATTATCTCCACCAACTCTATATATATGTTCAACATATAAATTGAGGAATCTTAAATAAGGTCAGCTAGCTGCATTAGAGTATATCTATATATATATATATAATTGAACATCATTCATTAGATTATATAAATGAGGAATTTTATTTTTTATTTTTGCACCTTTTGTGGCTGCTAGGGCCACTGTAGAGTCAATTTATATTGAGCTCCATTGCTCAACTCATGTTTTGTTTTTTTATCCTTGCAAACACCACTAGTTTTAAGGGTTTTAAAAGTATTTACGATAAGAAAACTGATTATTTGTAACCAGTTATTTTCAGCATTAGGTTTTTTTATCCTTGAAAACACTACTTGATTTTCTTGTAGAGATTAGGATATATATATATATTAATCTTTTTCAGTCAAAATTGTTAAAATTAATGTCACGTGATCACTCAAATGGAACATAAGCTCAATAGCGAAGTTTTATAATGTTAAGATATAATATTAAGTAATAAAATCCACTCTTCACCTGCATTATTTAGAGCAAGTCCTAAGTTTAAATTCTGAGTTTATACTATTCCATTTAATTAAATATTTCACATGTTGAAGCTCACTTATTGAAGAGAAGTCTGGCCTAAACACCACATTTAAATCAAATACCATGATCATCATCATCCTTATAAAATTTCATATATCAAAAGTACTTGCTTGTTTTACCTATAATGTGCCTAGTCCTAAAGATTTCTTTTACTTGATGGCTACACTCAACATCTAATTCGATCTCATCATTTTGATCCCTTTTCATTTCTTTTCTTTTCTTTGCTTTGCTTTGCTTTTGATTTTGGTTGAAATGGTAGCTAAATTCACGGGCAGGTAGTTGAACCAATTCTACAGAAACTAGCCTCCAGTTGGTCTTAAAATCACCTAACCAAAAGCTCCAAAAGGACATCATGAGCTTCATGTTGGCCGCCGGTTGCCTATCTAGCAGCTTTCAAGTACTAGGACTGCATATGATATATAGGATTCACTCACCAATACTTTATTTCCCCTACATTTAATTATTTCATTCAGTTTCTACCATTAATGCCAACATGCAGCCACCCCACAAGCCTACCCTACATCAGCCAATTTTCATCTTAAATTTCATCAAAACAACATTATTATTCGTAAACTTCAAACAAAACCCATTATTCAGGCAAACATAAAAGGACCACATGACAACATGTGAAAATAATACATCTTTTTTAAATGAATTTATTAAGCTCTAGCTATCCATTATGAAGGAGCTAGTACTCCTTTAATTTTCTCGCAGCCCTTAGAACATAGAAGAGGGAAGCCACCTCAAAACCTATGTGATCATGTCCTTTTTCTGCACGGATATGGTCCAAACTTGGTATTGGGTGAACTATCTTGGTCCCCAAAATTTGGCTCATCTTGATCCACTGATGTGAACCTTTGTTAGGTTCCAGATTTAAAGGAACATAAGGTACGTACCTACTCATGGCAAGTTCCCTTGCCCCCTTTTTTAGTGTGGTCCTAACTTCGATCCTAAAATTGATACAGACCAAACACATAGTCAGAGATCAACTCAAGTCTTTGAAACATCCAAACTAAGGCCTTGTTTGAATAATGAATTGATCTTAATTCATCTCATATCTTATCTTATCTAATCATGCTACAACAAATTGAACTTGTTGTCGGCAAAGATTTCTATTACTGGCGGTTGCGTTCATGGAAAAAAAGTATATAGATTCGTGGGAAATTGTAGTTTCAGTTAATCAGAATTTGTGGGTAATGATAATTAATTTTGACGAGCATGTAATCGTCGCTGATTATTTCCGACAACGAGTAATTTCAAGAAGCTCAAGTCTTAGAAATAAAACTGGTGGCAAATGGGCATATTTGTTATAGTGGATCATTAAAATTTTTCCAAACTTTCATATAAAATATATATAATAAACAATTCAACTTTTTCATATCTTAAAATAAAAATTATATTATAAAATTATATTCTAATAATATTTTATTCAACTTTCAACATTCAACTCAACTGACATCCATCCGTTCGAATTTTGTTTCAAATAAGTTTCGAAATTATAATGCAAGGTCTACCTATATATTTATTTGAGTCGAGATTTGCTGATCTAGCTGTTTCATAATGTGTATCGAATGTTAGCCCTAATTAATTCTGAGTCTCAATTGGATTGAGCTGTTAATCTCATGCACGTACATCATGATGATCCTATCTCAATATTTTCGGCTCAATGATCTACAAAACTTATGGTTGTAGACTTAATATATATGGACCTTATTAGCTAGACTTGTAGGTGGTCCATATTAATTAAGTGGAAGATACATATATACGACCTTTTCCTAAAGGAACAACTTCTAGAAATGAGCTACTTATTTAACCAGTTTAATGACAACGGTACATATCGAATCATGGGTTGTACGTCGGAATTCGATCTTGACGATCGAGTTCCTTACATTTTAAACACTTCAGTTATATATACTCATCAAAACTTACCTGCATATGATATAACACATCATGATTTAGTAATGAATTAATGTGATAAATCGTTCATAGGGTTAATGTGAGATCTAAACCAATTAATTAAGTTGAACTTAATTATTAATATCTTTTTTTATAAGTAAGAAGTAGTTTTATTAGAAATGAATGTATAGGCAAAGACCATGTACGTAGGAATTAAATACATTTTAGGAAATAAAAAGCGATTCCAGAAAATTATGAATAGAAGCTATCACTAAAGTAGAAAACCAAAACAACAAAGAGTGTGTATAAAGAAATTCTAAAATTGTTCCAAAGTCCGCTCCTTATCATTAAAACAATCCTCATTGATCTTTTCTATCCAAATGCACCACATAAGATACAAAGAAACTATCTTCCAAGTTGCATCCACTTGAGAACAACCACGAAACCGATTCCAACACGCAAGAATTAAGATCAACCACTTTCAAAAGCATCACTCAAGCCAAGCCGATTCTATAAAAAAATACCATCCCACAAAGTCCTTATCACCTCACAATGCAAGAGTCGATGATCCATGGTTTACCCCTTTTTTTTACACATGAAACACAAATTCATAACTATAATACACTATTTCCTTCAATTATCCAACATCTAAATCTTTTCAAGAGAGACAGCCTAAATGAAAAAAGCAGTTTTGGAAGGCACGTGAGACCTTCAGATACACTTTCAAGGAAAGGATCGGAAGATTATTCTAAAAAGTCAACAACTTATAGTACAAACAAACAATGAACTTTTTACAGACTTCCACAACAGCCTCAAAGAGTATAAAAAGCTTAAGAAAGCTTCAACGTCGTCAATCTCCCAATCCTGAATAGCTCTAGTTAAGCAAATATCCTACTGAATTGAGCCATTAGAATGATAGGCCAAATCAGATACAGCAGCACACCAATCTGAAGCCAATTGAAAGATGGCCGAAAACACACTATTGAGGGCTCGATCACCACACCAAATGTCTAATTAGAAACAGATCTTAGATCCCTCTCCAACAGCATAACTAACAGGACTAACAAAACTCTCACAACCCTTTCTAATAAACTTCCAAATACTCACACCATAAACCCCCCGAACTTCATTAGAACACCAACTCCCAAGCACTTCCTTACTTCCGATCAATGACCTCCCTCCAAAGCGACTCTTCTTTTTGTTGATATCTCCATATATAGCCACTTCCCCAATAAAGTTATATTTAATTATATATATATATTAATATCTAAAAAATCAACTTCACAAGATAGCGCTCCTTGAAAACATACTAGAACATCTTGATGATATGTCATTGTAAATTAAAGAACATGTTTTCTCGAAGAGAAAATTCTCTTGTTTTAGTTTAAATTGAATAATGTTTATGTCCTTTTAAGGAACACAAGATCAATTGGGTTAAGCAGCTCAAAGAAGAAGGTGACGAGCCAATTGCTTTCATCTTTCTTAAGGTTCATAAATAATGTTCATAGTAAGGGACCTACAAAACACTACTAGTTACGGAAGAATTCAAATAATCTCATCTAAAATTTTACAAATTTTGATAATTAGTTGTTGATGAGGATCCTCAAAAATTGAGAGGACCATATCCGACAAAGGAGAGCTGCCTCATGATGAGAGCGACCCATGGTACAAGTACCTTATTAACATATTACCAACAAAAGTTAGAAACAAAAAACTGAAAAGCAATTGGGTCCCTCTGGAGACAATTTTTCTAAGTACATGATCGATCACTGGATTGGTTCTATGCCTCCGCATGCGCCGAACAATGCATGTGGTTTGGAATGTCTTTGATCAAATGATGTGCATGCAAAAAACAGGAATAGATCATGGGGTGTTTCAGATAAGATTATTAAGGTAGAGATTAATGCTATCCTATAGAACACGCACGCTCTCTCTCTCTCTCTCTCTCTCTCTCTCTCTCTCTCTCTCTCTCTCTCTCTCTCTCTCTCTCTCTCTCACATGATAATTCTCTGTTAACTAATATAATTAATGAAAGGAATAATTGTCACTATCTATTGGTATACATCGAGATATCATGATTTTTATATATAATAAATATTATTTATAAAAAAAATTATATTTATAAGTTGATGTGCATGCATGGCGATGACAGATCATTCACTTTGTAAGATAAATTATCTTTTTACAAATTAACCTTGTCAAAGAAATTCTATGATCAAGAAATTAATTATTAACTTTGTTAATATATTAGTTTTGACTCTATAAGAAACTAAATTCTCTTGCAAATCAAATCTTGTCGATCACTACTCTGAAGAATGTATTCTACACATAGATTACAACAATAACTTGCTTGTTTTGATAAAGAAATCCTATGATATTATTATCATATGGGTACGAATTTGGTGCTCGGTAGTATATAAGATAAATTTTTTAGTTATAAATTTTTTTTATAAAAATAAATTCACAAACTGACTTGATTTTATGTATTACGTCAAATTGAAAAGTTACTTTTATTACAGAATAAATCTAACGTGTGACATGAAATCATGTCAATTTACAAGTTTATTTTTATAAAATCTTCTTAAGAATACAACCCTCTCATTTATAATACAAAGCATTTATGGTAAGAATTAGCTAGGAACGTCTTTGTTTTCACATAAGTTATCATCATTCATGAGTTGAGTGGTACACATGAGTGTGACATTGATAGTTGGTCTAAGACTGAGATAACATTTTCTTTTGTGAAAAATAAAAAAGGTCGGTGCTTGGTGGCATCATCCAATGGGGACCATGCCTAATGTCACAGACTCACAGTAGACATTGATTCCTGATTTGGTTTTATTCAACAATAACTCAATAACAAATTAACTTACCTCAAAAAAATTAAAAAAAAAAATAACAAACTAACTCTCAAATCCTATGATTTGGTTTCGTTAATAACTATTCATTACTTTACACCTCACATTCTATGAAAAATACTCTCAAATTTCAAGAAAAAAAATTATAAGTGTCGAATGTAAAAATAAATAGTGACTGATGCATAATATTTCTTATTTTTTAAATATTCTTAATTATTAAAAAAATACAAAATTTTATTAATAATTATTTACTTAACTATTAAATAAAAAATAAATTAATTAAAAAATTAAAATACATAAATAATATAATTAAACAATAAATTAAGTTACTCCACTAACATCTTCCTTCACGTTTTATTGCTCTTAACATCTAGATCTAGGTGCTGAAAAAGAAGTCCACGCCTTGCGAACGAGAAGCCGGCAAATTCAACGGAACGAACACGTCCGGTCCCCCTACCAAATTCAAAATCTTCTTTTTTTTGAGGAAAATAAAAAAGAAAAGAAAAGAAAATATACAATTTTAGATTTTCGTTTTGAACAAAAGTGGACGAATTATTTCCAAGAATTGAAAAGAAAATTAAAAAAAAAAAAATTAAAATCTTCAATTTTAAATAAACGGACAAACCGCTTTGCTTGCACTGTTACCACTGTACTGTCCCTTCTTCCCAGAGCCCTCTCAGTGTCTGTCTGTGTAACGGATCTCATCCCATACCTCTCTCTCCGTCTCTCTCAAGTTACTATTTTTACAAAACCCTCTCTCTCTATCGAAGACTATCGTTTCTTTGAACTAAGGCCTCGTGAAGTGCATGTGAAGCTTGGGGAAAGATCCGGGACTTACCTCTGCTTTTTTTTATTCCGGTGATTAATGCAGCGTTTCCCTTCTTGCTTTTTTGTTCCTTCTCTTCTTTCTTGTTCCCTTTATGTGATGTCACATCTAGTCCCTTTTCTATCTCACCACCTTATCTAATTCTCTCCCTTCTGTCAAAATCCGTAATCTTTTAAGGTTTTTAGAGCAGGGGGGTAGAGATTACGGATTCTGATTACTTCCCTGATTTAAAAACATGGGTTTCCTTTAGTTTGCTCTGTTCTGAGTTTTACATGTTGAAAGCCGAGAGTTTGGTTTGTGCTTTGTAATCTCACGCATTGGACCTAAGGCGGTGTTTTGTGGTTGCAAGTTCTGCTTCTTGTGGAGTGGCATTTGAATTGGTTACTTGAAGCTTGATCTTTTAGAATTCATCTTCGTGGGTCAAAGTTCTTGCAGCGCTAACTTTCTGGTTTTGTTGGTGGGTACCATATCATGCCTTTGAGGGAGAAATGGTCCATTTGAAACCTTGGTTGCACTCGGGGGTAGTTTTTCCCCCCCTTTAAAGTTTGGGTGTTATTGTTGAAATGGGGTTAAGGGATTTTTCACCGAGTGATGGGCGATCTCTAATGGCTTAAATTTCAGCATTAATGCGGGCTTTGCTGTGCCATCAGTGATATATACTTGGTGGGTATTAACTGTTTAGGAATTTTGTTGCTCCTTTAACGCCATAACTGCGAAGATTGGAGACATTAATTCAATAATAAAAGCTATATACTTTGATTTGTTTCTGTTATTGGGTGCATTGATGGTCTGATCATGACCAGAGCTGTCCGCGATAGGATTCTCAAGGATGCAAATGGTGATACCGATGATCATCTACGCAACCACATCCATTTGACAAATTGTATTCATTTGAAGAACCATATGCACAAGCATAGCCCCATATCAGCCGATAGGTCTATTGTGAGGGACCTTGTCGCCCTTCAGAGGTCAAGATCTCTCAGGGACCCTTCTGCAAGTCCTCCCTCTTGGCATTCAACTTCAATTGTTGATCTACTCCCAAAGAAGGGTGAAAATGATTCCATGCTTCGGGAGGCAAGAAGGTCTACAGCCACTGAGCACCAGAGAGAAGCTAGGAGAATGCTGGGAAGCTCGCCACCCTTAGCAAATTTAGCCACATCAAAAGTTGCTCCTGGTGAGGTTGGTGGGGGTAATGATGGAATAGCGGCCATCAGTGAATGTAGTAGCAAGAGTGGAGTTGGGAATGGTAGAAGAGTTAGGAGAGAGGAATCTAGTCGGAAGACT
>NW_023360159.1:0-268 GCF_001411555.2 Juglans regia
ATTTAATGAAAAATAAATCCCAAACCAGACCTCTCCTTCAATCCTTTTGCTCTCTCATTGAGACCCAATTTCAATCTAAAATCAAAATCATTCGCTCTGATAATGGAGCTGAATTTGCAATGACAGATTTTTATTCAAAACAAGGAATAATTCATCAAAGAACTTGTGTTGAGAGTCCCCAACATTAGCTCACAATGGAGCCCAGCAATATTAAAAACCTCCCAGAATGCTAAAAAGAAAATTAATTTCACATCAAGTTCATTGAGGC
>NW_023360161.1:0-225 GCF_001411555.2 Juglans regia
GGCAAGCCCCATGGCATGCCTTGGCAGCCCCGTGGCAAGCCCCATGGCCTGCCTTGACAGCCCCGCTCGCACGCCCCATGGCTTGGCTTGACAGCCCCATGGCAAGCCCCATGGCCTGACTTGACAGCCCCATGGCTTGCCTTGACAGCCCCATGGCATGCACAGCGAGCCCCGTGGCAAGCCCCATGGCATGCCTTGGCAGCCCCGTGGCAAGCCCCATGGCCT
>NW_023360162.1:0-222 GCF_001411555.2 Juglans regia
TTTTTTTTTTTAAGAAGAGGACGGTCCCCCAATTTTTTTGATTGCCCTCACTTGTGGCAGAGGAAACCGTGATTACAAACACGGCCCCTCGAAATAGTGAACTTGGAATTTAAGTTTCCCATCATTACCGCCTGTCTAGCTTGTTTTTAGACAAGACAAACCACTTGGATCACAGCCATGACTCACTGCTTCAGAAATTAGAGGTTTAAAAAGGAAAGAAGT
>NW_023360163.1:0-212 GCF_001411555.2 Juglans regia
CATCATAAGAAGTGTTTGGGGTTGGGGCAACGATGCGTGACGCCCAGGCAGACGTGCCCTCGGCCGAATGGCTTCGGGCGCAACTGGCGTTCAAAGACTCGATGATTCGCGGGATTCTGCAATTCACACCAAGTATCGCATTTCGCTACGTTCTTCATCGATGCGAGAGCCGAGATATCCGTTGCCGAGAGTCGTTATGTATCATGGTAAAG
>NW_023360164.1:0-251 GCF_001411555.2 Juglans regia
AAGGATATTTAAGTATTTTTTAAGATTCATAGCCCAATTCCAAACAAACCCTTTGTCTGTTAAGTTTCCCTTCTCTTATTTATCCAAAAAAAAAAAAAAAAAATCCCTTCTCCAATAAACGCCTTTTTTTTTTCTTGAATTGTTACATTTTTTTTTTCGATTTAGCCTCAAATCTCATAGATAAAGAAAAAAAAATCAAAGACTTTTGAGTAGGTAGTCAAACGAAAATTATTTAACGGATTAAATTAAGT
>NW_023360165.1:0-206 GCF_001411555.2 Juglans regia
TATCATCAAAGAAAACCAAAACAAACTTCCTCAATAAGGGCTTGAAAATGGTATTCATGGCGGCTTGGAATGTGGAAGGGGCATTACACAATCCAAACGGCATCACAAGGGATTCATAGTGCCCATTATGCGTTCTAAAGGCCGTCTTGTGCACATCTCTTTCTTTCATACGGGTTTGGTGGTATCCCGCCCTCAAGTCAAGTTTA
>NW_023360166.1:0-206 GCF_001411555.2 Juglans regia
GGATTCCCCTTGTCCGTACCAGTTCTGAGTCGACTGTTCGCCGCCCGGGGAAGACCGCCGAAGCGACCGTTCCCAGTCCGTCCCCCGGCCGGCACGCGGCGACCCGCTCTCGCCGCGGGAGCAGCTCGAGCAGTCCACCGACAGCCGACGGGTTCGGGACTGGGACCCCCGTGCCCAGCCCTCAGAGCCAATCCTTTTCCCGAGGT
>NW_023360167.1:0-229 GCF_001411555.2 Juglans regia
GGAATAATTTTAGAATATAACGTTCGGACGTAAAACTTAAACGTTCGAACGTTTAAACTAATAATTTTAGAACTTAATCAGTACGCGCACGGGAGGAAGTGCATCATTTCTTCTTCTCCCGTGCGCGCAACAGAAAGAGAGGGTCCTGCACACACACACACACACACACACACACACACACACACACACACAGAGAGAGAGAGAGAGAGAGAGAGAGAGAGAGAGAGAG
>NW_023360168.1:0-3200 GCF_001411555.2 Juglans regia
CGAGAACGCTCGGTTTGGGATAAAGAGGCCGGAGACCCCCACACCAACACAATGTTCCGCATCCAAGAGCACGAGAACGCCCACATGGTCCATGACAACCAACGTAAACTCGAAGGCTTGCATGGTAACACGTGGACAACTTCAGAGTCCAGCCAGCACCCAAAGATGAGCACCGACAAGGACAAGGGGCAGCGAGAGGGACAAATTCCATCTTTGTAGGTATGCAACACAGGAACCCTTCGGTAGCCCAACATGCTATTCACACGAGGAGCAAAAATGAGGAGGAGCACGCCTAACAGTTCGATGCACAAGCACGGAGCCTGTCAAGACATACAACCTTGTCACCACTCACACGCCGTTACGTCCGCCAGACCACAACATCAAACAAATTGAACCACACCCCAACCAAGCACAAGGCTAGCTGAGCGTGTGGAAGCGTTGTGTGGTGTCGAGCCTGCCCCGCTAGGCATGGGAAATAAGAGAAGAGAAAATAGTAACAATCGGGACAGTTGTTGAGGTCTCAACCCCTTGGGAGCCAAGCCAAACCAGCAAACAACCCCTCGTCGGCCGAGAGCACGCGTAGGAATCTAGTGCTAAGAAGCACCAAACACCATGCCACACTCACACCTCAAGGATGCCATGCACGAGGATCGAACCCCCACGAAGATCAACGCATCAAGAAGGAAACCGTATCAAGGTTCAACCCCATGGGAACAAGGCCATCAAGGTCAGGAAGCCACCTCAATGAAGCATGTGCGTAGCACTGGGTGCCATAACACCATCCGCCGTGCACATCTACGTCAAAGAGGAAGCAAACAAACACACAGGCCCGGCCACCATGCAGCCAACCAAATGTAAAATGAAAAATGGAGATGCCCGTCAAACCCCATGGAAGCGAGGCCAGCATCATCCGGATACCCCCGAGAGCAACAATGTGCGTAGCACTGGGTGCCATAACGCCATCCGCCGTGCACAAGCATGTTGCAAAGGAGGCATCCAAACAAATAGGCCCAACCGCCATGGGGTAGACTAGAGCACCCGAGGGCTAGCCAACGTGAGAAAGCCCCTAGCACGACCGATTGCCCCCATCAACAAGCCCATGCGCGGCACTAGGTGCCTGCGTCCGTCCTAAGCACAAACATTTTCGTAGGCGGATGTAGGGAATCACCCCGCAGCAGGCCCAAAAAAAAAAGCGGTGCGATGCGGCAGTCGACCCATGGAAAGCGGGCGGCGTCGTAATGGAATTACCCAAGAACGTAGCCTTTGGGTTGCCATAACACCATCCGCCGTGCACAAGCATGTTGCAAAGGAGGCATCCAAACAAATAGGCCCAACCGCCATGGGGTAGACTAGAGCACCCGAGGGCTAGCCAACGTGAGAAAGCCCCTAGCACGACCGATTGCCCCCATCAACAAGCCCATGCGTGGCACTAGGTGCCACCAAATCCGTCCCTAAAGCACAAGCTTGTTGCTAGAAAGCAATCGAGAATGTAGGAATCACCCCCACGAAAACGAGCCCAAAAAGCGGTCGTCGGGACATGGTCGGCCGGCGGCGGCCGCCGCCACAACCACCGCCGGCGGCGGTGGAGACGATACCCCCCCGCCGGTGGCATGGGGGGCGTGGCACACGCCCTTTCCATGGGCGCCAGGGGTATGCCCATGTGAGGGGGGCGGCATGGTCAGCCCTCCTGGCTGACCATGTTGGGGCTTGCATGCCCCCCCTAAAGAGCATTTAGAGCCAAATCCCAACCGGCAGGAGGAAACATCAAATGTCCCAGGAAACATAAAGGCCTTTTTTATCGAAATACTTTGAATTTGGACGAGATTTTTTGCAGGCATGCTTAGAAAAATCATATCTTGAAGTAGGAGCAAGCCTCACAATTTTTCGACATCGGGATTTTTTTATTTATTTTTTTTGATTAAATAAATCCGAAAAATCAAAAAAAATCGAAAATAGGCAAAAATCGATAGGTGATGCTTGGAACACATCCAAGATGTATTGGAATGAATTTAGGAAACCAATTTGGGTGGTTTCAATTGTCCAAAAACACGAGACAAGTGTTCGCCCCCGTTCATGCACGTCGGGTGGCAACATTGGGGGGCCATGTTGTGAGTGTTGTATTGCAATCTTTTGAGGCAACAAGGAAGATTGCTTTTGTAGAGTTGGTGTGATCTACGGTGTTCTTCGTCGGACCTTTGTGTGCTTGACATGGTAGGCAAAGCACCACGGGTGTGTCGCGGCGTGCCTTGGGGCAAGCCATGGGCCAAGCCATGGGGAGCCATGGGGCTTGCCACGGGGCTGTCAAGGCAAGCCATGGGGCTGTCATGGCAAGCCATGGGGCGTGCCGGCGGGGCTGTCAAGGCATGCCATGGGGCAAGCCACGGGGCTGTCAAGGCAAGCCATGGGGCATGCCAGTGGGGCTGCCAAGGCAAGCCATCGGGCTGCCAAGGCATGGCCCGTGGGCACCGTGCTAACCTCGCTGTGCATGCCATGGGGCTGTCAAGGGCCTCAGGGGCTGTCAAGGCATGAGCCGATGGAGCACCGTGCTAACCTGTTGTGCATGCCATGGGGCATGCCATGGGCCTTTCCGAGGGCAAGCCATGGGGCACATCAAGGCATCGCCCAGGTGAACCTTGGAGTGCTAGCTACTCATTGTGCATGCCACCCGAGTACATCCAAAGGCTAGGGAGCCATGAAGTGCCATGGGAAGCTGAAAGGCAAATATGGGGCATGCCATGTGAGGCACATCAAGGCATGCATGGGGCTATCAGTCGGTACATCAGAATCCAGGGTATAAGGGCTTATAAACAGAGTGCGCTGAGAAGGCAAGCCGTGGGGCATGCCACGGGGCTGTCAAGGCAAGCCATGGGGCTTGCCACGGGGCTGCCAAGGCATGCCATGGGCTGTCAAGGCAAGCCATGGGGCGTGCGAGCGGGGCTGTCAAGGCAAGCCGTGGGGCATGCCACGGGGCTGTCAAGGCAAGCCATGGGGCTTGCCACGGGGCTGCCAAGGCATGCCATGGGGCTGTCAAGGCAAACCATGGGGCGTGCGAGCGGGGCTGTCAAGGCAAGCCGTGGGGCATGCCACGGGGCTGTCAAGGCAAGCCATGGGGCTTGCCACGGGGCTGCCTGGGCATGCCATGGGCGTGCCATGGGGCGTGCCATGGGGCTGTCAAGCCAAGCCATGGGGCGTGCCATGGA
>NW_023360171.1:0-210 GCF_001411555.2 Juglans regia
GGTTGGAGTTTTCTGCTCGCGGGCGTCGTACAGTACTACCATGACCTTATGGTAAGTATGCCCCATCCTGGGTCGAATCGGAGCAACTCTTATTTTTTCCACTTTGCCCTTACTTAGTTGGAAACCAATTGAGGGCAAAGTGGCACAAATAAGAGGTTGGAGTTTTTGGCTCGCGGGCATCCTATGGTACTACCAGGACCTTAGGGTAAG
>NW_023360172.1:0-250 GCF_001411555.2 Juglans regia
AAACTCAAGGTCTTACCTTGAGTGCTCATCCACTAAAGTGAACCTCCTCGATTCACCTTAGGGTTAAGACACCAAGACCTTTATCTTACTCTTCCTACTGAAACAACCACCTATCTCTCTGAACATGCCCTCATTGGCCACATCACCTCTTCAAAGCCCCTTAACAAAAATGCCTTGCGTGCTACTATTAAGGCAGCATGGAGCTTTGTCATAGGATTGACAATAGAGGACCTGCAAGTAAACACTTTCC
>NW_023360173.1:0-210 GCF_001411555.2 Juglans regia
GTTCGTAGTATTTTTTTCATATCAAAGGCATGTCCTATTAACTATAGGAAATGAGCTTTTCTCAATTCTCTAAACTTATACAAGCACTCATGTTTGCCGCTCTGATGGTGCGGAAAAAACTGCTCCATGAAGCAAACTGTCCGGGCAAATCCTTTCACGCTCGGGAAGCTTTGTGAAAGCCCTTCTCTTTTAACCCATCTTTGCAACGAA
>NW_023360174.1:0-248 GCF_001411555.2 Juglans regia
ACGCCCATTCCTGCCAAGCGCTTTGCAGCCTTATGGCCGTACTCCGTGCATCCGCTGCTCATCGGTTCTCTGAAACCTTCCCTATGCGTTTGGTAGTCGCGCGTGAATATGCTAATTGGGGCGCCTTCCAACATGCGTTTACGCGGCGCGCTGGAGCTTCTGTGGCGGCGACTTCTGCATGGTTTCATGCAGTTGCGGCTGGTACTGAAATGCACATATGCAGTCTGCTGAATCATGCAATTAAGCGG
>NW_023360175.1:0-219 GCF_001411555.2 Juglans regia
CGGGGCTGTCAAGGCAGGCCATGGGGCGTGCCATGGGGCTGTCAAGGCAAGCCATGGGGCATGCCCGCGGGGCTGTCAAGGCATGCCATGGGACTGTCAAGTCAGGCTGTCAAGTCAGGCCATGGGGCTTGCCATGGGGCTGTGAAGGCAAGCCATGGGGCGTGCACGCGGGGCTGTCGAGGCAAGCCATGGGGCTTGCCACGGGGCTGCCAAGGCATG
>NW_023360176.1:0-219 GCF_001411555.2 Juglans regia
GTAGTCTTGGTTCTCATCTAGTTGGGTGACTGGTCAAGGCTCAACAAATCTTGTCAATACGATCTTGGGGTTCCAAGCCATCATTGTTATCGGGTTTCATCACAATTGTTGGTGAAGTTCATATCATTTTGGTATCAAGAGCGATAAGTTTGTCTATCTTTTATTTTCGTTCTATTTCATGTTCCTGCTGTGTTTAAAAAAAAAAAAAAACGAAAAAAA
>NW_023360177.1:0-278 GCF_001411555.2 Juglans regia
GTTGTAATTTTTTGGGGACCCAATGAAGACGACTCAGACGATGGACTGCCGGTTGGAATTTTAAGGGGATCGAACGGAGGGGCTGGGCTGCTGGAGAGGGGGGTTGTCGCGCGGCTGCTAGGGTTACGGACATGGAAACTGAGAATTCCAATTTCGTGGCTCGTGGGGGGGGGGGGTGGGGGGCGGGGGCTAACTGGGGGAGGGGGGGGGACGAAACGGCGCCGTTTGGATTAAATAAGAACCCAAACGGCACCGTTTAAGTAAGCTTGCACTCATTT
>NW_023360179.1:0-202 GCF_001411555.2 Juglans regia
TTGTGTGGGAATCTCTTGTGTCGGATTTGAGGAACAATTTAGAGCACTTCTAATAGCTATAGAGGCTGGTCAACCTTCATTGGCTAGATCCGCTCTTAAGAAGGAGAGGGAATTGAAGTGATTATCGTGCTCTATTAATTATAATGCAAAGGGAGGAAGCGCCTTTAGAGATAAAGGCAAGGAGAGGGGTGTTTATAGTCAT
>NW_023360180.1:0-214 GCF_001411555.2 Juglans regia
AAAAATCCACTCCCGAGTGCTCCTTCTTGTCAATTTATCTCGCAAGGCGGAAAAAACAAAAACGAGGGGTGCAATACGAGGACTTCCCAGGAGGTCACCCATCCTAGTACTACTCTCGCCCAAGCACGCTTAACTGCGGAGTTCTGATGGGATCCGGTGCATTAGTGCTGGTATGATCGCACCAATCAAACTAATTACTTAAAATTCATATAAT
>NW_023360181.1:0-258 GCF_001411555.2 Juglans regia
GGACACCCCCATGCCAAAACCCCTTTCTTTGCCATGGATTTAGTTTCATCCCCAAATAACCCCCCCTATGACATCCCCATTGTGAACCCCCCCGCCGTCATTCCCACCGCTCCATCCGCAGCCACATCCTCACCATCTTCTTCTACTACTACTACCCCGAGCCGCTATGAGAACCAGAAGCGGCGAGACTGGAATACCTTTTGCCAATACCTAAGGAACCACAAGCCTCCACTCTCACTCCCCATGTGCAGTGGTGCA
>NW_023360182.1:0-212 GCF_001411555.2 Juglans regia
AGCGTTAAGAAATCCTAGAACATCACAACTGCACGCCAAGGTCAAACAAAGTATTAGGGGTGCTACCCGCCCCATACGGGGCGGGGTAGCCCCCACCCCGCCCCCCGCCCCCGCATGGGCGGGGGGGGAATATACTCATCCACCCCCCGCCCCCGGAGTGCGGGGGCGGGGGACCCCGTCCCGGTTGACGGGGTGCGGGTGGAGGGGGGCCT
>NW_023360183.1:0-232 GCF_001411555.2 Juglans regia
TTCCGAAATGGAGAAAGGGAGAGCGTGAGGGGGAGAAGTCGGCATGGATGGACTCGCCGGCATGAGGAGCAGCCGTTGGTGTCGGCGGTGTGGCCTGGCGACGCACGGCGGCGCCGGGCTGAGGCCTTAAGCCGTTCGGCGTGAGGGGATCTGCGTACAGCGTACGCCGAAGGAGAGAGGGAGGAGAGAGAGGGGTACGGGGGAATGAGAGGGAAAAGAGAGGGGTCTGGGG
>NW_023360184.1:0-206 GCF_001411555.2 Juglans regia
GGTTTAAGGCCAAAAATGCCGAAATCGGAGATGGACTTGGTGGGGCTTCACCGGTAACGGATCGGAGCCGGGGTTGGGTCCAAAAGGTTGCCAAGAGGTCGGGGATGAAGTGGTAGGAAGATGGTGGCCAATGGCGGTGCGACGGCGGCGCCACGGCGGAAAGAGTGCCGCGGCTTCGTGGGGCTCGTGGGGGCTAACGGCGGCGC
>NW_023360185.1:0-204 GCF_001411555.2 Juglans regia
AAAAAAAAAAAAAAAAAAAAAAAAAAAAAAAAAAAAAAAAAAAAAAAAAAAAAAAAAAAAAAAAAAAAAAAAAAAAAAATCAGCTTTGAAAGTGTAAATACGAACCTTCGGTTTGTCAAGAACTAACACAGAGAACATAATTTGGTTTTTGTCAAGTAGAAGACGACGGCCACGAGGAACAAATATTCGATCGGCAGGGGAAGA
>NW_023360187.1:0-216 GCF_001411555.2 Juglans regia
ATCATCACCATTTATTGTAACGAGCTCCCTCGTCGTCGTGGGGGAAGAACCCCATAATCCGCCCCGCCGAATTCTGGTACGCGTACATGAACCCTCCCATCAGCCCAATCAAACCTCCGGTCACCATCGACGGTCCCCTAATCCCCGGCTTAATCCCTAGTTAGCAAAAAATTAACAAAATTAATTCCATTTCGTGCACAAGCTATCAATTTGAAT
>NW_023360188.1:0-254 GCF_001411555.2 Juglans regia
GGGGGGGGGGGGGGGGGGGGGGTTTCAAGAAGTTATGCTTGTTGTTTGCCCTAGGTGGGTAGGGATTTCATCTCGTATTACGGTTGTAAAAGATTATTTTAGTATGTATATGAGGGAAAAAAAATAAGTCGAGAAGTGCTCTTGGATTTCCCTTACCACGGACGCACCTTTCATTTAAATGATACTCTGTGTTTCAATCATACGTAAAAATCTTATCTCAGACCATCATTTTATTACACAAAACATGTTTTTGT
>NW_023360189.1:0-230 GCF_001411555.2 Juglans regia
GTGCCGCGCATGGGCTTGTTGATGGGGGCAATCGGTCGTGCTAGGGGCTTTCTCACGTTGGCTAGCCCTCGGGTGCTCTAGTCTACCCTATGGCGGTTGGGCCTATTTGTTTGGATGCCTCCTTTGCAACATGCTTGTGCACGGCGGATGGTGTTATGGCACCCAGTGCTACGCACATTGTTGCTCTCGGGGGTATCCGGATGATGCTGGCCTCGCTTCCATGGGGTTTG
>NW_023360190.1:0-211 GCF_001411555.2 Juglans regia
TTTTTTTTTAATAGCCTAAATGCTTATTTAAAGAAAAATAATCTTATATTTGATATTTGATAACATTATAAAAAGTGCTTTAAGCATCTAAAAAAATTAGAAAGTCCACTTAAAAAAAAAAACACTGAATTAAAGTTTTTGTTAAAAAACTCATTTAGATAATGCTATATGTTTTTTTTTTTTTTTTTTTAAATCCTTCCCAATGAACTTT
>NW_023360191.1:0-254 GCF_001411555.2 Juglans regia
CAAGAACAAGAGGAGAAAACTCAACTCACAAATAAAATTCAATATTGTCTAACTCTCAAATGAGGCTACAAAGAGTTTTTAAAGCCAAACCTAATCAAAACCCTAGCCAAAATAATGCCCCTTTTACCCAAAATTACCCTTGATGAACAGAACCGGCTACAGTACGCGCGGCTACAGTAACCCCAACAGTAAATTGATGAAACCCTAGTTCCTAAAATGTAATTTTCCAAATAAGCCCTTGGCCAAAATACAAG
>NW_023360192.1:0-200 GCF_001411555.2 Juglans regia
GCACAAGCTTGTTGCTAGAAAGCAAGCGAGAATGTAGGAAACACCCCCACGAACCCGAGCGCAAAACACGGTCGCCCCCCGCCACGCCCCACGGATGTGAGGCCAGCATCATCCGGATACCCCCGAGAGCAACAATGTGCGTAGCACTGGGTGCCATAACACCATCCGCCGTGCACAAGCATGTTGCAAAGGAGGCATCC
>NW_023360193.1:0-298 GCF_001411555.2 Juglans regia
GAGCCCAAAAAACGGTCGTCGGGACATGGTCGGCCGGCGGCGGCCGCCGCCACAACCACCGCCGGCGGCGGTGGAGACGATACCCCCCCGCCGGTGGCATGGGGGGCGTGGCACACGCCCTTTCCATGGGCGCCAGGGGCATGCCCAGGTGAGGGGGGCGGCATGGTCAGCCCTCCTGGCTGACCATGTTGGGGCTTGCATGCCCCCCCTAAAGAGCATTTAGAGCCAAATCCCAACCGGCAGGAGGAAACATCAAATGTCCGAGGAAACATAAAGGCCTTTTTTATCGAAATACTTT
>NW_023360194.1:0-201 GCF_001411555.2 Juglans regia
GCGGAAAAAACAAAAACGAGGGGTGCAACACGAGGACTGCCCAGGAGGTCACCCATCCTAGTTCTGCTCTCGCCCAAGCACGCTTAACTGCGGAGTTCTGATGGGATCCGGTGCATTAGTGCTGGTATGATCGCACCCATCAAACTAATTACTTAAAATTCATATAATCCTTGAGCGACATACTAGCGTCCTTCCGATCCC
>NW_023360195.1:0-248 GCF_001411555.2 Juglans regia
GATAGGGGTCACTTTCCGAAGAAAGATATGTGGGACTGGGCAGTGCTCATATTGTCGTGGCTAATGTGCTTCTTTGCAACTTTCTTCGCTTTCCTGGCTGATGTTTGCTCCAAACTCGGGCAGAGGAATAAACTGTTGTGAATGATATTGGTGTCTAGTAGGAAGTATTCGTTGGAGATTTGTGACACAGTAAAGATTAATGGTGTTACTGAAGACACCATTAGACTGAGATTATTTCCTTTCTCTTT
>NW_023360196.1:7500-9295 GCF_001411555.2 Juglans regia
TGGCACTAGGTGCCACCAAATCCGTCCCTAAAGCACAAGCTTGTTGCTAGAAAGCAATCGAGAATGTAGGAATCACCCCCACGAAAACGAGCCCAAAAAACGGTCGTCGGGACATGGTCGGCCGGCGGCGGCCGCCGCCACAACCACCGCCGGCGGCGGTGGAGGCGATACCCCCCCGCCGGTGGCATGGGGGGCGTGGCACACGCCCTTTCCATGGGCGCCAGGGGCATGCCCATGTGAGGCGGGCGGCATGGTCAGCCCTCCTGGCTGACCATGTTGGGGCTTGCATGCCCCCCCTAAAGAGCATTTAGAGCCAAATCCCAACCGGCAGGAGGAAACATCAAATGTCCGAGGAAACATAAAGGCCTTTTTTATCGAAATACTTTGAATTTGAACGAGATTTTTTGCAGGCATGCTTAGAAAAATCATATCTTGAAGTAGGAGCAAGCCTCACAATTTTTCGACATCGGGATTTTTTTATTTAATTTTTTTGATTAAATAAATCCGAAAAATCAAAAAAAATCGAAAATAGGCAAAAATCGATGGGTGATGCTTGGAACACATCCAAGATGTATTGGAATGAATTTAGGAAACCAATTTGGGTGGTTTCAATTGTCCAAAAGCACGAGACAAGTGTTCGCCCCCGTTCATGCACGTCGGGTGGCAACATTGGGGGGCCATGTTGTGAGTGTTGTATTGCAATCTTTTGAGGCAACAAGGAAGATTACTTTTGTAGAGTTTGTGTGATCTACGGTGTTCTTCGTCGGACCTTTGTGTGCTTGACATGGTAGGCAAAGCACCACGGGTGTGTCGCGGCGTGCCTTGGGGCAAGCCATGGGCCAAACCATGGGGAGCCATGGGGCTTGCCACGGGGCTGTCAAGGCAAGCCATGGGGCTGCCATGGCAAGCCATGGGGCGTGCCGGCGGGGGGGTCAAGGCATGCCATGGGGCAAGCCACGGGGGTGTCAAGGCAAGCCACGGGGCATGCCGATTAGAGCATAAAGGCAAACCATCATTTTATGAGCATGGCCGGTACCGTGCTAACCTCATTTGTGCATGCCATGGGGTACGTCAGGAAGCGCCATGGATGAGGCATGTTACGTGGGCACCACGTGCTAACCTCGCGTACTGCCATGGGGCATCACCATGGGCTGCCAAGGGGCAAGCCATGGGGCTGTCAAGGCATCGCCCGTGGGCACCGTGCTAACCTCGCTGTGCATGCCACGGGGCTGTCAAGGCAGGCCATGGGGCGTGCCATGGGGCTGTCAAGGCAAGCCATGGGGCATGCCCGCGGGCCTGTCAAGGCATGCCATGGGGCTGTCAAGTCAGGCTGTCAAGTCAGGCCATGGGGCTTGCCATGGGGCTGTGAAGGCAAGCCATGGGGCGTGCACGCGGGGCTGTCGAGGCAAGCCATGGGGCTTGCCACGGGGCTGCCAGGGCATGCCATGGGGCTGTCAAGGCAAGCCATGGGGCGTGCGAGCGGGGCTGTCAAGGCAAGCCGTGGGGCATGCCGCGGGGCTGTCAAGGCAAGCCATGGGGCTTGCCACGGGGCTGCCAAGGCATGCCATGGGGCTGTCAAGGCAAGCCAAGGGGCGTGCGAGCGGGGCTGTCAAGGCAAGCCGTGGGGCATGCCACGGGGCTGTCAAGGCAAGCCATGGGGCTTGCCACGGGGCTGCCTGGGCATGCCATGGGGCGTGCCATGGGGCGTGCCATGGGGCTGTCAAGCCAAACCATGGGGCGTGCCATGGGGCTGCCAAGGCAACCAATGGGGCGTGCAAGCGGGGCAAGCCATGGG
>NW_023360197.1:0-201 GCF_001411555.2 Juglans regia
CATGCCTTGACAGCCCCGCGGGCATGCCCCATGGCTTGCCTTGACAGCCCCATGGCACGCCCCATGGCCTGCCTTGACAGCCCCGTGGCATGCACAGTGAGGTTAGCACGGTGCCCACGGGCGATGCCTTGACAGCCCCATGGCTTGCCTCGGTGGTGCCCATGGCATGCCCCATGGCATGCACAGCGAGGTTAGCACGGT
>NW_023360198.1:0-209 GCF_001411555.2 Juglans regia
TGTCTGCCAGTTAAGTCATTCATGTCAATCACGACCCTAAGCGCTAGGATGGGGTAATATCCTAGTGGAACTCCTTTGTTCACGCTGGAGTGTCTAAATAGGTGAGAAATTCCCTGGGTTGACGAAGTACAGTCAACAGGTTGCGAATGGGGCCTAATTAGCTGGTCACCGGAGCGCGCCAGGCACTAACGCCGATGGTGCCACACATT
>NW_023360199.1:0-214 GCF_001411555.2 Juglans regia
GTTGTGGCGGCGGCCGCCGCCGGCCGACCATGTCCCGACGACCGTTTTTTGGGCTCGTTTTCGTGGGGGGGATTCCTACATTCTCGATTGCTTTCTAGCAACAAGCTTGTGCTTTAGGGGCGGATTTGGGGGCACCTAGTGCCACGCATGGGCTTGTTGATGGGGGCAATCGGTCGTGCTAGGGGCTTTCTCACGTTGGCTAGCCCTCGTGTGC
>NW_023360200.1:0-231 GCF_001411555.2 Juglans regia
CCGGAAGCCACCTCAATGAAGCATGTGCGTAGCACTGGGTGCCATAACACCATCCGCCGTGCACATCTACGTCAAAGAGGAAGCAAACAAACACACAGGCCCGGCCACCATGCGGCCAACCAAATGAAAAATGAAAAATGGAGAAGCCCGTCAAACCCCATGGAAGCGAGGCCAGCATCAACCGGATACCCCCGAGAGCAACAATGTGCGTAGCACTGGGTGCCATAACAC
>NW_023360201.1:0-219 GCF_001411555.2 Juglans regia
TCTTTACGTACAATTATCTTTATCGCAGTTGAATGTGTCCATGATGTCATTTTTGAAAATATCAAGTACTATCGTTTGCATATATATATATATATATATATATATATAGAGAGAGAGAGAGAGAGAGAGAGAGAGAGAAATCCGAAATCTAAGAAAACAGAATGGAGTAGTTTCTAGATTACAAGAAAAAACAGCATGGCATCTATAAGCATTACCAAT
>NW_023360203.1:0-225 GCF_001411555.2 Juglans regia
CTGAACGTTGTTTGTGAACTGCCCCTGGATTCCCCCTTATTCTTATCTGACCCCCTGTCATTTGATCTCCCCCTGCTTGAAGCCCCCTTAACAAACAAGCCACTAGCTTGTTCATTAGTGTTCTTCACACTCAATTTATTCCTCAACTCCTTAGAATTCAAAGCAGACTTTACATCTACCAAGGAAATTGAATTTCTACCATATAACATGGAATTTACAAAGTTC
>NW_023360204.1:0-203 GCF_001411555.2 Juglans regia
GGAGAAGAAAAAAGAAAAAAAAAAAAAAAGAAAGAAAAGAAGGAAGAAAAAGAAAAGAGAAAAGAGAAAAATGTAGGAAAAGAAATGAAATCCAATCCCCACATCTTGGGTCACAAAAATGGTCCAATGGAAACGATTTTAAAACAGCAAGTGAAATAAAATAATTCAAACGCAGTGATTAAAATGAAAAATAAATAATTAAA
>NW_023360205.1:0-210 GCF_001411555.2 Juglans regia
GATAGAGTAGATAAGAACCTTGGAAGCATCAAAATGAAAATACCATCATTCCAAGGTAGAACTGACCCTGAAGTTTATTTAGAGGGGGAGAAAAGAATAGAGTTGGTGTTTGATTGTCATAATTACTCTGAGCAGAAAAAGATGAAGTTGGCTGTAATTGAATTCACTGATTATGCGATTATTTGGTGGGATCAATTAGTATCCAATAGG
>NW_023360208.1:0-259 GCF_001411555.2 Juglans regia
TTGTGGCAGGCAATGGTACTTTTGGCTCTGTCATGATATCACACCTTTTATTTGCAGATGATACACTTCTCTTGTGTGAAGCGGAGGTGGATCAAATACAAGCCTTAAGGGCACTCTTGTTGTGCTTCGAGGCGGTGACGGGTCTAAAGGGCAATTTGGGCAAATCCGAGATGGTGGCGGGAGGAGGGGTGCCTCATATCAATACACTAGCAGAAACGGTGGGGTGCGTAGTGGGTTCTTTGCCAATGAAATATTTGGG
>NW_023360209.1:0-200 GCF_001411555.2 Juglans regia
AACCACGC
Source organism: Juglans regia (assembly GCF_001411555.2). Lineage (NCBI taxonomy): Eukaryota > Viridiplantae > Streptophyta > Magnoliopsida > Fagales > Juglandaceae > Juglans > Juglans regia. The sequence continues at coordinate 9 of NW_023360209.1, forward strand.
TCACTGCCTGTGAAATGTCTGGACGGGTGCAAACCATTGCATACATGATGCTGCCAACAGCGCTGGAATAAGGAACCCTAGCCATGAACCGTTCCTCTTCATCTGTCTGAGGAGATAGGCTAGCTGAAAGCTTAAAGTGCGTAGCAAGTGGTGTACTTACTGGTTTGGAATCAAACATTCCAAATCTCTGAA
>NW_023360210.1:0-246 GCF_001411555.2 Juglans regia
AGAGCATTTAGAGCCAAATCCCAACCGGCAGGAGGAAACATCAAATGTCCGAGGAAACATAAAGGCCTTTTTTATCGAAATACTTTGAATTTGGACGAGATTTATTGCAGGCATGCTTAGAAAAATCATATCTTGAAGTAGGAGCAAGCCTCACAATTTTTCGACATCGGGATTTTTTTATTTAATTTTTTTGATTAAATAAATCCGAAAAATCAAAAAAAATCGAAAATAGGCAAAAATCGATAG
>NW_023360211.1:0-256 GCF_001411555.2 Juglans regia
CTCAGATTACTACTTGTATTTGTAGAGTTCAATCTCCATCACTCTTTTGATCACAACCATATGGATTAATATTGTGATCTCAGTTGTTTAGTATGTCATTATGTATGAAGTATGTTTTAAGTATTTGGGATATTTCGGTTTGGTGCATAGAGATTGCTAAAAAGAAAAATTATCCGCTGCGAATATTGCATAATGCTAGATGCATGTTAGGAATATTGCATCTTATATGTCATGAACGGGGGCAGGTAACCTTGTG
>NW_023360212.1:0-202 GCF_001411555.2 Juglans regia
AGCCCCGCCGGCACGCCCCATGGCTTGCCATGGCAGCCCCATGGCTTGCCTTGACAGCCCCGTGGCAAGCCCCATGGCTCCCCATGGCTTGGCCCATGGCTTGCCCCAAGGCACGCCGCGACACACCCGTGGTGCTTTGCCTACCCTGTCAAGCACACAAAGGGCCGACGAAGAACACCGTAGATCACACAAACTCTACAAA
>NW_023360213.1:0-206 GCF_001411555.2 Juglans regia
CAAGCACGCTTAACTGCGGAGTTCTGATGGGATCCGGTGCATTAGTGCTGGTATGATCGCACCCATCAAACCAATTACTTAAAATTCATATAATCCTTGAGCGACATACTAGCGTCCTTCCGATCCCAATCCAAACGGAGATCTGATCCAAACCCATGGCTACGCGATGGGCAGGGCGAGATTTCCCGAAAAATCCACTCCCGAGT
>NW_023360214.1:0-248 GCF_001411555.2 Juglans regia
TATCAACCTTAGTCCCTTGGCCGAGTCATCCCCCTATTTTCCCCCCCCACACATTTAGTGATAACCGCGCGCTTTTCGGAAAAAACAAAAAACATTCCCGCCTCATCCCTCCCTCTCTATTTCTCGGATTGATGATGGAGAATAGGGGTGGGCAGCGGGGCCCCGGCCCCCGCTACCCCGGCCCCGATTGCCCTGCCCCCGCATGGGCGGGCGGGCTACCCCGCACCACCCATGCGGGGGCGGGGGCA
>NW_023360215.1:0-215 GCF_001411555.2 Juglans regia
GGCCATGGGGCGTGCCATGGGGCTGTCAAGGCAAGCCATGGGGCATGCCCGCGGGGCTGTCAAGGCATGCCATGGGGCAGGCCATGGGGCTGCCAAGGCAGGCCATGGGGGGTGCCCGCGGGGCTGTGAAGGCAAGCCATGGGGCGTGCACGCGGGGCTGTCGAGGCAAGCCATGGGGCTTGCCACGGGGCTGCCAAGGCATGCCATGGGGCTGT
>NW_023360216.1:0-241 GCF_001411555.2 Juglans regia
TTGAACAATGTTTTCACCTTCTACTCCCCCAGTTACATAAAAAGTTAAAAAAACCCACTCTGAGAACAAATGATGCTGCTCCTTTTGGACTCCTTTGACCTGACGTGGCACGCGTTTAGGCCATTTCCATAATATTATTAAGAGAAGAATAAAAAAATTGTATAAAATTAAATTTATAAATTAATATAATTTAAATACGTTAAATTATAAAATAAATATAATCTATTATAAGAAAGATTAT
>NW_023360218.1:0-223 GCF_001411555.2 Juglans regia
CCCCATGGCTTGCCTTGACAGCCCCGTGGCTTGCCTTGGCAGCCCCGCTGGAGGCCCCATGGCTTGCCTTGGCAGCCCCGTGGAAAGCCCCATGGCCTGCCTTGACAGCCCCGCTGGAAGCCCCATGGCTTGCCTTGGCAGCCCCGTGGCAAGCCCCATGGCCTGCCTTGACAGCCCCATGGCTTGCCTTGACAGCCCCGTGGCAAGCCCCATGGCCTGACTT
>NW_023360219.1:0-236 GCF_001411555.2 Juglans regia
CCTTCTACCGGCGATGCGCTCCTGGCCTTAACTGGCCGGGTCGTGCCTCCGGTGCTGTTACTTTGAAGAAATTAGAGTGCTCAAATCAAGCCTACGCTCTGTATACATTAGCATGGGATAACATCATAGGATTTCGGTCCTATTGTGTTGGCCTTCGGGATCGGAGTAATGATTAACAGGAACAGTCGGGGGCATTCGTATTTCATAGTCAGAGGTGAAATTCTTGGATTTATGAA
>NW_023360220.1:0-209 GCF_001411555.2 Juglans regia
CGATGAGAACTCGTTTCAAGAACCTAGATTATATTAAAATCTAGACCCGTTGAAGAACCCGTCTCAAGAACCCAGATTACAAAGGAGGAACGCCACAAAGGTTGCGATTTACCTTTGATAAGTTCAAAAGTTCAATTAAGAACAAGAGGAGTAAAACTCAACTCACAATGAATAAATTCATCAAATTTCATAAACTTCATAATCTGATT
>NW_023360223.1:0-255 GCF_001411555.2 Juglans regia
AATAACAATCTGGACAGCCCACACTTCGACCCAAAATATTCTATACCAATCTCAGTATTGTCCAATACAAGCATCAGGACCAATGCCAATTCAAATTCCAATAATTCACACTTATTCCAACAGTTCGCAGTCCCAACAATTACTAACAGTTTAACCAACAATACTCAACTTAAACTATCTTATTACTATTCACAAACTATTTTACTATTATTTATAAAAATCTCATTTCATCTCATTATTCAAACATCAATTTAT
>NW_023360224.1:0-245 GCF_001411555.2 Juglans regia
AATGCAAGGTTATTCAGGAAGTAGCCTTGTAAACAAGCTCTTTTCCCATTCTGCCTTGGGGTGATTTTAAACGTGCTGTGTGGATGATGGTGCGGGACAGCAGGGAGAGATGAGTAGAGTGGAGTGATGGTGGGATGGGATTGGGCGATGTTGGAAGGGAAAGCATGCAAAGGAGTGGTGTCTGGCATCTTATGTGGGAGGGCACATGGAATGGAACATGCGTATATGCCGATGCTGGTGAAGAG
>NW_023360225.1:0-218 GCF_001411555.2 Juglans regia
AAACTCAATCAAGCTCTCTTGGGAAAATGGTTGTGGAGGTACCAACTCGAAAGGGAGGCCCTATGGAAGTCGGTTATAGACTCCAAATTTGGAGAGGCTCGGGGGGCTTGGGGTTCTAATAAGGGATGAGGCACATGTGGGGGGGGGTTATGGGAATATATAAAGGGACATTGGGAGACCTTTCGAGGACATGAACATATTGTGGTCGGTGATGGTTC
>NW_023360226.1:0-206 GCF_001411555.2 Juglans regia
TCTAGTCTACCCCATGGCGGTTGGGCCTATTTGTTTGGATGCCTCCTTTGCAACATGCTTGTGCACGGCGGATGGTGTTATGGCACCCAGTGCTACGCACATTGTTGCTCTCGGGGGGATCCGGATGCTGCTGGCCTCGCTTCCATGGGGTTTGACGGGCGACGACCGTTTTTTGGGCTCGCTTTCGTGGGGGTGATTCCTACATT
>NW_023360227.1:0-268 GCF_001411555.2 Juglans regia
GTCACGTTTTTTTCTTTTTTTTGCGCCATCTTTTGTCTCCCGAAAATATACTAACTTTTTAATTCACATTATTAGTTTTGGGGGTGGTGTTATGAGTTTTTGCGACAATAATACCCCGCCACAAATACTAATAAAATTAAATGATAAATCCCCCACTCCTTTCTCCCCCCCCCTAAAAAACACTCGCGCGACACTCTGCTCTCTCTCTATCAATCTTTCTCACTCCCTACAACTGTCGAGCCTCTCCTCCCTACTGCGCCACCGCGAA
>NW_023360228.1:0-1839 GCF_001411555.2 Juglans regia
TACCATGTCAAGCGCACAAAGGTCCGACGAAGAACACCGTAGATCACACAAACTCTACAAAAGCAATCTTCCTTGTTGCCTCAAAAGATTGCAATACAACACTCACAACATGGCCCCCCAATGTTGCCACCCGACGTGCATGAACGGGGGCGAACACTTGTCTCGTGCTTTGGACAATTGAAACCACCCAAATTGGTTTCCTAAATTCATTCCAATACATCTTGGATGTGTTCCAAGCATCACCTATCGATTTTTGCCTATTTTCGATTTTTTTTGATTTTTCGGATTTATTTAATCAAAAAAATTAAATGAAAAAATCGATGTACGGCAACAGAATTTGGCCTCCCTGCGCTTTGAATCTGATTTTCTCAGCCATGCTATGGCAAATCTCGTGGAAATTCAAATGGTTTAGATAAAAGGCTATGTCCGGACATTTGATGTTTCCTCACTTGGTTTAGGATTTGTCTAAATGCTCTTTAGGGGGGCATAAAACTGACATAATGTGGTCAACCGGAGGATTTGACCATGCCTCACATGGGCATGCCCCTGGCGCCCATGGAAAGGGCGTGTGCCACGCCCCCCATGCCACCGGCGGGGGAGTATCGTCTCCACCGCCGCCGGCGGTGGTTGTGGCGGCGGCCGCCGCCGGCCGACCATGTCCCGACGACCGTTTTTTGGGCTCGTTTTCGTGGGGGTGATTCCTACATTCTCGATTGCTTTCTAGCAACAAGCTTGTGCTTTAAGGACGGATTTGGTGGCACCTAGTGCCACGCATGGGCTTGTTGATGGGGGCAATCGGTCGTGCTAGGGGCTTTCTCACGTTGGCTAGCCCTCGTGTGCTCTAGTCTACCCCATGGCGGGTTGGGCTATTTGTTTGGATGCCCTCCTTTGCAACATACTTGTGCGTGGATGTTATGGCACCGGTGCTACCTTACATTGTTGCTCTCAATTCTCCGGTTAATCCTGGCCTGTATAGGGGTTTAGCCAGGCAACGACAGATTTTTTTGGGCTTCCTTTGGTGGGGGGGTGATTCCACCATTCCTAACTTGCTTTCTTACTCAAGCTTTAATGCCCCAAGGAGACGAAGTTGGTGGCACTAGTGCAGCATGGAACTTGATGATGGGAGCCAATGGGTCAGTACTAAGGAGACTTTCTCCAACGTTATTTGTTTTACATACAGGTACTCTAAATCCCCACCATGGAAGTTGGCCCCTATTGTTTGGATTTCCTTTGCAACATAACGTACTGTGGATAAGTATTACCAGCACCAGATGCCACATTGTTGCCCTCTGGGTATCCGGATGATCAGCCTACTTCCACATGGGTTTAGCCAGACATCTCCATTTTCATTTACATTTGGTTGTACACCTTAAGGTGGCGAACTGTCAATATTTCATTTACTTCCTCTTTAGCGTAGAATGTACAGCGGATGGTGTAGCGCTGTTGATCGCACATTAATACTTCATTAAGGAGTAACCGGGACCTTGATGGCCTTGTTCCCATGGGGTTTGTTCTGTCGGTTTCCTTCTTGATAAGTTGATCTTGCATTGCGGTTGATCCTGGTGCGCCCAGCATCCTTAGAGACAATGAGTGTGGCATGGTGTTTGGTGCTTCTTAGCACTAGATTCCTACGCGTGCTCTCGGCCGACGATGGGTTGTTTGCTGGTTTGGCTTGGCTCCCAAGGGGTTGAGACCTCAACAATTGTCCCGATTGTTACTATTTTCTCTTCTCTTATTTCCCATGCCTAGCGGGGCAGGCTCGACACCACACAATGCTTCCACACGCTCAGCTAGCCTTGTGCTTGGTTGGGGTGTGGTTCAATTTGTTTGATGTTGTAG
>NW_023360229.1:0-214 GCF_001411555.2 Juglans regia
GATACCATCAAACAAACTATAACTGATTTAATGAGCCATTCGCAGTTTCACAGTCTGAATTAGTTCATACTTACACATGCATGGCTTAATCTTTGAGACAAGCATATGACTACTGGCAGGATCCACCAGGTAGCATTCATTCTCGATGCCGGCACCGCACGTAAACCTACCACCCCGGAAGGAGGATAGGATCAAGACGCGAGCACGACAATCG
>NW_023360230.1:0-217 GCF_001411555.2 Juglans regia
CACACGAGGGCTAGCCAACGTGAGAAAGCCCCTAGCACGACCGATTGCCCCCATCAACAAGCCCATGCGTGGCACTAGGTGCCACCAAATCCGTCCCTAAAGCACAAGCTTGCTGCTAGAAAGCAATCGAGAATGTAGGAATCACCCCCACGAAAACGAGCCCAAAAAACGGTCGTCGGGACATGGTCGGCCGGCGGCGGCCGCCGCCACAACCACC
>NW_023360231.1:0-217 GCF_001411555.2 Juglans regia
CCGCCGTGCACAAGCATGTTGCAAAGGAGGCATCCAAACAAATAGGCCCAACCGCCATGGGGTAGACTAGAGCACCCGAGGGCAAGCTAACGTGAGAAAGCCCCTAGCACGACCGATTGCCCCCATCAACAAGCCCATGCGCGGCACTAGGTGCCACCAAATCCGTCCCTAAAGCACAAGCTTGTTGCTAGAAAGCAAGCGAGAATGTAGGAATCAC
>NW_023360232.1:0-218 GCF_001411555.2 Juglans regia
GAGGACTTCCCAGGAGGTCACCCATCCTAGTACTACTCTCGCCCAAGCACGCTTAACTGCGGAGTTCTGATGGGATCCGGTGCATTAGTGCTGGTATGATCGCACCGATCAAACTAATTACTTAAAATTCATATAATCCTTGAGCGACATACTAGCGTCCTTCCGATCCCAATCCAAACGGAGATCTGATCCAAACCCATGGCTACGCGATGGGCAGG
>NW_023360233.1:0-206 GCF_001411555.2 Juglans regia
TTCTACTAGAATTTTGATCTTTTTGCGGCGACGCCTGTCCGCCACAAATATACTAACCATTTTAATTCATGTTATTAGTATTTGCGGCGGTGTTATGACCTTTTTCAACGATAATAACTGTAACATCCCGTATTTTTGTGTATTTTTATTGAATGATTATTTTTATTTTATTCAAAAATTATTCTCTTGTTTTAAAATTATTTGAT
>NW_023360234.1:0-232 GCF_001411555.2 Juglans regia
ATTCAGTCAAACTCTATTGAAGAGTTTAGCTACAGTCCTATTATTAGGGAGATAAAATTGTTGTTATCTCAATTCCAATCTTATGATGTTTTACATGTTGGACGACAGGGAAATGGGATAGCACACAAATTGGCTAGGCATGCACGGGGGGTGGAGAGCACTCTTCAATGGTGGCACTACCCTCCAGATTTTATTAAAGCCAGTTTGGATGTTGATGCTGAACTTATCCTAC
>NW_023360235.1:0-200 GCF_001411555.2 Juglans regia
CGGACCTTTGTGTGCTTGACATGGTAGGCAAAGCACCACGGGGGTGTCGCGGCGTGCCTTGGGGCAAGCCATGGGCCAAGCCATGGGGAGCCATGGGGCTTGCCACGGGGCTGTCAAGGCAAGCCATGGGGCTGCCTTGGCAAGCCATGGGGCGTGCCGGCGGGGCTGTCAAGGCATGCCATGGGGCAAGCCACGGGGCT
>NW_023360237.1:0-210 GCF_001411555.2 Juglans regia
GACAGCCCCGTGGCAAGCCCCATGGCATGCCTTGGCAGCCCCGTGGCAAGCCCCATGGCCTGCCTTGACAGCCCCGCTCGCACGCCCCATGGCTTGCCTTGACTGCCCCATGGCAAGCCCCATGGCCTGACTTGACAGCCCCATGGCTTGCCTTGACAGCCCCATGGCATGCACAGCGAGCCCCGTGGCAAGCCCCATGGCATGCCTTGG
>NW_023360239.1:0-235 GCF_001411555.2 Juglans regia
TTCTACCGGCGATGCGCTCCTGGCCTTAACTGGCCGGGTCGTGCCTCCGGTGCTGTTACTTTGAAGAAATTAGAGTGCTCAAAGCTAGCCTACGCTCTGTATACATTAGCATGGGATAACATCATAGGATTTCGGTCCTATTGTGTTGGCCTTCGGGATCGGAGTAATGATTAACAGGAACAGTCGGGGGCATTCGTATTTCATAGTCAGAGGTGAAATTCTTGGATTTATGAAA
>NW_023360240.1:0-209 GCF_001411555.2 Juglans regia
CTTGTTGATGGGGGCAATCGGTCGTGCTAGGGGCTTTCTCACGTTGGCTAGCCCTCGGGTGCTCTAGTCTACCCCATGGCGGTTGGGCCTATTTGTTTGGATGCGTCCTTTGCAACATGCTTGTGCACGGCGGATGGTGTTATGGCACCCAGTGCTACGCACATTGTTGCTCTCGGGGGTATCCGGATGATGCTGGCCTCGCTTCCATG
>NW_023360241.1:0-268 GCF_001411555.2 Juglans regia
GGAACATGGGCTTTGCTTACTAATCTAACGTGATATTTAAGAACAGAAAGTGACTTGCAGACCGTGGGACTGTAATGTATATAAACCCTTGCTTTGAAGGGTGTATGTATTCATACATCCACCCGGGGCTTTAGGAAATCATGTCACAAAGTCCATGTTAATCCCATCCCATGGCCAAACTGGGATCGACACTGGTTCAGTGCTCTTATAGGCATTTGATGCTCGGCCTTAACCATCGGGCACGTTAGAGACTGAGCTACAAAATTAG
>NW_023360242.1:0-200 GCF_001411555.2 Juglans regia
GGCAACAAGGAAGATTGCTTTTGTAGAGTTTGTGTGATCTACGGTGTTCTTGGTCGGACCTTTGTGTGCTTGACATGGTAGGCAAAGCACCACGGGTGTGTCGCGGCGTGCCTTGGGGCAAGCCATGGGCCAAGCCATGGGGAGCCATGGGGCTTGCCACGGGGCTGTCAAGGCAAGCCATGGGGCTGCCATGGCAAGCC
>NW_023360243.1:0-212 GCF_001411555.2 Juglans regia
ATGTTTCCTATAGTGGCATCCATAAATTTTGCCACAATGGTTACACTTGGCTTGGGGGTTACTTGAGTCACCACCCTCTAATTTGGTGAAATGAGTCCAAACTATTGAAGCAGGTTTCTTGCTGGGCTTGGAGGCGGGGCAAGGGGCCGTAGGGCTAGGGGGAGGGGGATGAGTAGGAGGGGGAGGGGTAGGGGTAGGGGTAGGGGGAGGGG
>NW_023360244.1:0-292 GCF_001411555.2 Juglans regia
AAAAAAAAAAACAAGGATTCGTGAAAATCCTCAAATTTCCATAGGAACGATTTGGAGCGGCGAGGTTCTGGAAAGCGGGATTCTTTCCCAGCGATTCAAGGAACTAAATTGGGAACTGACACGTGGAACTTTTTCTTATGAATATTAGCACAATTTTACATGTTTTTTTAAATTATTATTAGCATGAATTTGGATCTCCAAAGTTCAGATATATTTATTTTAGCCTATATTAGACTATTTGTTATAATTATTTTTGGCTCAGTCTCACTTTTTTATTTTACATTTTTTTTTT
>NW_023360245.1:0-208 GCF_001411555.2 Juglans regia
ATGGGATATCAGTTGTCCCCTTCCCAGCCCAGTAGAAACGGATCTCCAGGGTACTATTAGTCACGACAGCATTAAAACTTTGTATATTTGGCTTACGACCCCCCCCTGCCGCTTTTACAATATCGAAATCCTTCAGCACTCGCTCTCCCTACAATATATATATATAATGTTCGAATCCATTTATTACATATTCATGCATTAACAATTG
>NW_023360247.1:0-1184 GCF_001411555.2 Juglans regia
CCGTGGCTTGCCCCATGGCATCCCTTGACAGCCCCGCCGGCACGCCCCATGGCTTGCCATGGCAGCCCCATGGCTTGCCTTGACAGCCCCGTGGCAAGCCCCATGGCTCCCCATGGCTTGGCCCATGGCTTGCCCCAAGGCACGCCGCGTCACACCCGTGGTGCTTTGCCTACCATGTCAAGCACACAAAGGTCCGACGAAGAACACCGTAGATCACACAAACTCTACAAAAGCAATCTTCCTTGTTGCCTCAAAAGATTGCAATGCAACACTCACAACATGGCCCCCCAATGTTGCCACCCGACGTGCATGAACGGGGGCGAACACTTGTCTCGTGCTTTTGGACAATTGAAACCACCCAAATTGGTTTCCTAAATTCATTCCAATACATCTTGGATGTGTTCCAAGCATCACCTATCGATTTTTGCCTATTTCGATTTTTTTTGATTTTTCGGATTTATTTAATCAAAAAAATTAAATAAAAAAATCCCGATGTCGAAAAATTGTGAGGCTTGCTCCTACTTCAAGATATGATTTTTCTAAGCATGCCTGCAAAAAATCTCGTCCAAATTCAAAGTATTTCGATATAAAAGGCCTTTATGTTTCCTCGGACATTTGATGTTTCCTCCTGCCGGTTGGGATTTGGCTCTAAATGCTCTTTAGGGGGGGCATGCAAGCCCCAACATGGTCAGCCAGGAGGGCTGACCATGCCGCCCCCCTCGCATGGGCATGCCCCTGGCGCCCATGGAAAGAAATGTCACCCAGCCCCAGCATGCCGGCGAGAGGTGTTATCGTCTCACCATGTGCATGGCCCGTGATGGTTGGCAAGCTTGGCCCGTAGCCATTCCGATATCGGCCAGTTTTTTGGAAACCGTTTTCGTGGGGGTGATTCCTACATTCTCGATTGCTTTCTAGCAACAAGCTTGTGCTTTAGGGACGGATTTGGTGGCACCTGGTGCCACGCATGGGCTTGTTGATGGGGGCAATCGGTCGTGCTAGGGGCTTTCTCACGTTGGCTAGCCCTCGGGTGCTCTAGTCTACCCCATGGCGGTTGGGCCTATTTGTTTGGATACCTCCTTTGCAACATGCTTGTGCACGGCGGATGGTGTTATGGCACCCAGTGCTACGCACATTGTTGCTCTCGGGGGTATCCGGATGATGTTGGCCTCGCTTCCATGGGGTTT
>NW_023360248.1:0-200 GCF_001411555.2 Juglans regia
TTCTCTTCATCTTTTTTTTTTTTTTTTTTTTTTTTTGGAATTTTCTTTTCTGTTCTTTTCTTTTCCTTTCTTTTCTTTTCTCTAATTCATCCACAAACAGCAATATTCAATTGTGAAAACCAACCAATTGAATTCAAACACACAAACATGGACAATGAAATAGAAAAGAATCAATGGAACGACACTCCAAGCAATTGACA
>NW_023360249.1:0-210 GCF_001411555.2 Juglans regia
CGGTAGCCCAACATGCTATTCACACGAGGAGCAAAAATGAGGAGGAGCACGCCTAACAGTCCGATGCCCAAGCACGGAGCCTGTCAAGACATACAACCTTGTCACCACTCACACGCCGTTACGTCCGCCAGACCACAACATCAAACAAATTGAACCACACCCCAACCAAGCACAAGGCTAGCTGAGCGTGTGGAAGCATTGTGTGGTGTC
>NW_023360250.1:0-220 GCF_001411555.2 Juglans regia
CCCATGGCATGCCTTGACCGCCCCGCCGGCACGCCCCATGGCTTGCCATGGCAGCCCCATGGCTTGCCTTGACAGCCCCATGGCTCCCCATGGCTTGGCCCATGGCTTGCCCCAAGGCACGCCGCGACACACCCGTGGTGCTTTGCCTACCATGTCAAGCACACAAAGGTCCGACGAAGAACACCGTAGATCACACAAACTCTACAAAAGCAATCTTCCT
>NW_023360251.1:0-267 GCF_001411555.2 Juglans regia
TACTTACACATGCATGGCTTAATCTTTGAGACAAGCATATGACTACTGGCAGGATCAACCAGGTAGCATTCATTCTCGATGCCGGCACCGCACGTAAACCTACCACTCCGGAAGGATGATAGGATCAAGACGCGAGCACGACAATCGTTCGTGTCAAACGAGAACGCTCGGTTTGGGATAAAGAGGCCGGAGACCCCCCACACCAACACAATGTTCCGCATCCAAGAGCACGAGAACGCCCACATGGTCCATGACAACCAACGTAAA
>NW_023360252.1:0-209 GCF_001411555.2 Juglans regia
CCCCATGGCATGCCCAGGCAGCCCCGTGGCAAGCCCCATGGCTTGCCTTGACAGCCCCGTGGCATGCCCCACGGCTTGCCTTGACAGCCCCGCTCGCACGCCCCGTGGCTTGCCTTGACAGCCCCATGGCATGCCTTGGCAGCCCCGTGGCAAGCCCCATGGCTTGCCTCGACAGCCCCGCGTGCACGCCCCATGGCTTGCCTTCACAG
>NW_023360253.1:0-208 GCF_001411555.2 Juglans regia
GTAAAATGAAAAATGGAGATGCCCGTCAAACCCCATGGAAGCGAGGCCAGCATCATCCGGATACCCCCGAGAGCAACAATGTGCGTAGCACTGGGTGCCATAAAACCATCCGCCGTGCACAAGCATGTTGCAAAGGAGGCATCCAAACAAATAGGCCCAACCGCCATGGGGTAGACTAGAGCACACGAGGGCTAGCCAACGTGAGAAA
>NW_023360254.1:0-202 GCF_001411555.2 Juglans regia
GTAACCGCTGTATAATTGATTTTGAAAAATACAAAACTGGTACATACTGGTTCGGTCCTAGATTTTATTCAAAATCGGACCAGACCGGACCGATTACCCCCCTAGTAGCCGCCGTAATAGTTCCTACCTACTCAGTTTTACATGGAGTCAAGTCAATTATATCATAGAATAAAAAAGAATGAGAAACAAGAAATTCCCATTG
>NW_023360255.1:0-235 GCF_001411555.2 Juglans regia
AGCACTAGATTCCTACGCGTGCTCTCGGCCGACGATGGGTTGTTTGCTGGTTTGGCTTGGCTCCCAAGGGGTTGAGACCTCAACAACTGTCCCGATTGTTACTATTTTCTCTTCTCTTATTTCCCATGCCTAGCGGGGCAGGCTCGACACAACACAATGCTTCCACACGCTCAGCTAGCCTTGTGCTTGGTTGGGGTGTGGTTCAATTTGTTTGATGTTGTGGTCTGGCGGACGT
>NW_023360256.1:0-33436 GCF_001411555.2 Juglans regia
AAAAGAAAGGAAAGGAAAAGAAAAGAAAAGAAAAGAAAGGAAAGGAAAGGAAAGGAAAAGAAAATTCCAAAAAAAAAAAAAAGAAGTTGAAGAGAAGAGAAGGTAGCATATTCAAAGTTGCTACATAGTTACAACAATGAGAAAGAAAGAAATTTGTTGATTGAACCTTATCATCAAGGGGGCTGCTGCATACATCACTCAAGTTGGTATCTTGTCTTATTGCTACTCTTTCATTCGTATAACTTCATTGATTCTCGTGTCATTTTTATTCCTTCATGTTTCTCTTGTTCTTGTTTCCTGAATCTAATTACTAGTTGGGATAAAAACAAGGTTGCCTTGTCTTGATTGAGTTCATTTAGTTCTAAAAGAACTTGAGTGGAAAAACTATTGAGGTAAAAGGCAAGAGAGTGTGAGACTATTATCGGGAAAAAGCCATTAAGAGTGAAACACGAGTAGAGTGTCATTATTCGAGTTGAAACACGTAAGGGAGTGTGTGAGGTTTTTTTTTTTACCACTAACATTCTTCTGTGCAGCACCTTCTAATGTCTCATCGGAGTAGCTCATCACCAAGGGGGCGAGTAGATAACTCATCCTTTGTGTTGCATGCCATGCAACATGAGTTTGAGCGGTTGAACTTGGTGTTAGGTGAAGTGAGGAATAGTATGGATAATCAAGAAGCTGTGATTAGAAATCTGCAAGGTGGAAGAAATAGGAGGCGACGTGAGTCTAGTGTTAAAAATTGGCATGAGAAAGAAGAGATTGGTGATGCTCTAGTTACTAGGCGTGCGCTCAATACACAAATTAAGATGGATGATATAGAGCAGCAGAGTGAGAATATTTTTCATACTAGATGCCACATCAACAACAAGGTATGTAGTATGATCATTGATTTGAGGAGTTGTATTAATTTGGCTAGCACTACTTTAGTTGAGAAATTGAATTTACGTACCTTGAACCACCCTAGACCGTACATGTTGCAGTGGTTGAGTGATTGTGGGGAGGTTAGGGTAAATAAGCAAGTGCTAGTTTCTTTTTCAATTGGGAAATACCAGGATATGGAGCTTTGTGATGTAGTGCCTATGCATGCTAGTCATATTTTGTTGGGGAAGCCATGGCAGTATGATAGGAAGGTGATCCATGATGGGTTAAGGAACATGTACAGTTTTGAAAAAGATGGAAAAACAATCAAACTTGCTCCTTTAACTCCAACACAGGTCCATCGGGATCAATTGAAGCTGAAATGTGAGGTTACTCAAAACAGAAAGAGTGAAAATGAGAGTGATAAAAAAAGAAAGAGTAAAAGTGAGAGTGATCAAAAAGAAAAAAGTGAAAAGGAGATTGAGCAAACAAGGAAGAGTGAAAGTGAGAATGAGCTGAAAAGCAAGAGTGAAGGTGAGAGTGAAAGTGAAAGTGAGATTGAGCTGAAAAGCAAGAGTGAATGTGAGATTGAGAAGAAAAGAAATAGTGAGACCGAAATGGAGAAAGGGAGAAAAATGAGAGAGAAAAAAGAAGAGGGTGAGACTAAGACCTCAAGCAAAAGAGAGAATGAGTTGAAAAATAATTATGAGGTCGAGAGTACAAAAAAAGATGAAGAAAAAGAGAGTGACAGAAAAAAAGAGAGTGAAAAGAAAAAAGAGTGTGAAAGGGAAAAAGAGAGTGAAAAAGAAAAAGAGAGTGGAAAGAAAAGAGAGTGAAAAAGAAAAAGAGAGTGGAAAGAAAAGAGAGTGTGAAGAAAGTGAGAGAAAAACAAAGAGAAAAGTGAGTTTTTATGCTAAGGCAAGTCTTAATCCTAACGAACTTGACATATGTTTGCCTAGTATTGTTGTCTCTTTGTTGCAGGGATATGAGGTCGTGTTTCCAAGTGGTGTGTTTAGTGGATTGCCACCTATTAGGGAGATAGAGCACTACATTAATTTTATGCCAGGTGCGGCAATTCTTAATTGACCTTTCTTGGAAAAATAAGAATCATTGACACACTTACAGGGACAAGGTAAGTTGTTGACTAGAATGCATCCTAAGCGGGAGGATTGTATTGAGACTTTTCCTCATGTATTCAAATACACACAAGGTATGAAAAATTTTGTGGTTGATGCTTTAGCAAGAAGGTATGTCCTTGTCTTCATTTTAGACGCGAAATTGTTGAGATTTGAATATGATAAGGAATTGCATGCTAATAATGATGACTTTGCTAGTGTGTATGGAACATGTGAGAATGCATCTTTTGGTAAGTTCTATAAACTAGATTGGTACTTGTTTAGAATGAATAGATTTTGTGTGCCTACTAGTTTTATGCGTAAGTTGCTTGTGTGTGACGGACATGCTGGTTTGTTGGGTAACCATGGTGTAAGGAAGACTTTTGTTGTGTTGCATGAACGTTTATGGAAATATCATTTGCTTTTCAAAGATGTGTTACACGAACGTTTGCGGGAGTATCATTTGTATTTCATTGATTTTGCATATAATTGGAGTGGTCATTCTGGTGAAAATAAGATTTCAGAAATGTTGCATGAACGTTTATGGGAGTATCATTTGCCATTCATTGACTTGTTGCATGAACGTTTGCGGGAGTATTATTTGCCATTCATTGAGTTTGCATATTGGAGTGGTCATTTTGGTTCGAGGAAGACTTTAGATGTGCTTCATGAACATTTGTGGGAGTATTCTTTGCCATTCATTGAGTTTACATATGATTGGAATGTTCATGCCACTACTAAATTTTCACCAATTGAAATTGTTTATAGACTTAATCAATTTCCTCCTTTAGATTTAAAATCTTCACCAGTTGATGATATGGGTAGCTTGGATGGACTAGTCCAAATTTTTGAACAAATTAATGAAAATACATATCTAATGGATCTTCCAGGTAAGTATCATGTTTCTACTATTTTCAATGGGACTAACCACTTTCCCTTTGATCCAGGTGGAGATTCGAGGTGGAATCCTTTTGAGGAGAGGGGGAATGATGGGAACCAAGATGAGCCTAGTCTTAAAGATCATTTGCAACTTCCAGATGGGCCAAGAAGATCAAAGAGACAATGCAAGGATTGATGCAATCCACCTGGGATAAGTTTAGCAAGAGGCCAACATTCAAGATGGGGCTTGAAGGATGAGGATCCTGTTTTAATTCATTTGATCAGCTACGGAAGAAGGCAACGACAAGACTTAAAGGCTTTGGGCTTTTGAAGGGTTTCAACTTATTTAATTCATTTAAAGAACTTATTTTATTAGTTTAGAATAATTGAGTTTATTATGGGAAGCACTTAAGGAGGCCTATGCAAGGGCATGTTGGGAAAGTTATTATTTTATTGAACTAGGGTTAGGGTTACTGTAGCCGAGTACTGTAGCACGGCACTGTAGCCGCGGCACTGTTCATCCAGGGGCACTTTTGGAAGATGGGGGGTTTATTTTGGCTAGGGTTTCATTAGGTTTTCCTTTAAATATTCTATGTAGCCTCATTCTAATCAGATTATGAAGTTTATGAAATTTGATGAATTTATTCATTGTGAGTTGAGTTTTACTCCTCTTGTTCTTAATTGAACTTTTGAACTTATCAAAGGTAAATCACAACCTTTGTGGCGTTCCTCCTTTGTAATCTGGGTTCTTGAGACGGGTTCTTCAACGGGTCTAGATTTTAATATAATCTAGGTTCTTGAAACAAGTTCTCATCGGGTCTAGGTTCTCCATCCATTGACTTGATTTTGGCTTTCTTGGGAAGTTTTCAAATTGACTGTGGGTTCAAGGGATTTCATTCCCGCGGGTTCATATCAGTTCCATCCTCAATGGACAAAAGGGAAAGGCGTAATGGTGGAGACCTGGCACCGGTCACACCGCCAACTTGTCGTAGATGTGGGTTAAGACATAACGGTGAATGTCGTTTGACCATGGGAGCTTGTTTTAAGTGCGGCAATACAGGTCACTTGATTTGGGACTGTCCCCGCAACACAATGCCTAGTGGGGGAGTAGCAACCAATGTCAACTCTAAGACCCCACTGAAAGCTAGATTCTATGCCATAACGCCAAGAGAGGTAGATTTGGAGGCTGCTAAGGCAGTAGAAGCAGGAGTAATTACTGGTATCTCTTTAACCTAACCTTGGTTGAATGGTTAGCTTTGATTAAGTTATTTAGATTATCTTAGTTATCTTGATTGGTGAGGTTAAGTTGCTATGATATTTAGCCTGTGTCTTGCTCGATCCAGGAGCATCACAGTCTTTTATATCTGTTACTTTCGTACGATTGTGTGATTTGACTATGGAGCCTTTACCTCAAAGGTTCTGCTGACTATTCTGAATGGGAATGTAGTTGGTTTTATGCGAGTAATCAAGGATTGCCCATTAGAGGTTGCATGATTGTTATTGAAAGCCAACCTAATCGTATTTCTTCTAATGGAATTTGATGTAATCCTAGGGATGGATTGGCTATTTATGCACTATGCTAAGATTCATTGCCGGAAAGGGAAGTAATATTCGAACTACCTAATGCTGATTGGATTTGCTACATAGGAGAACCTATAAAGGTATTCCCATTGGTGGTTACGACTTGTCAGATTAAGAGAAGTATTATGGGAGGTGCGACCGCCTACTAACTATTTGTGATAGAAAGGGCGGAGGAATCTAAAGGAGTACAGGGAATACCTATAATTTCCCAAGGTGTTTGTTGATGATTTACCTGGATTGCCACCAAATAGAGAAACAAAGTTTATCATAGAGCTAGAGCCAGCAACTGCCCCTGTACATAGAGTGCGTTATAGGATGGCCTCGGCAAAACTAAAGGAGTTAAAAGCCTAGATTGAGGAGTTATTAGAAAAATGCTTTATTCAACCTAGTTCTTCCCCATGGGGTGCACTAGTATTATTTGTAAACAAGAAGGATGGATCGATAAGTGATGGGAACCAAGATAAGCCTAGTCTTAAAGATCATTTGCAACTTCCAGATGGGCCAAGAAGATCAAAGAGACAATACAAGGATTGATGCAATCCACCTGGGATAAGTTTAGCAAGAGGCCAACATTCAAGATGGGGTTTGAAGGATGAGAATCCTGTTTTAATTCATTTGATCAGCTACGGAAGAAGGCAACGACATGACTTAAAGGCTTTGGGCTCTTGAAGGGTTTCAACTTATTTAATTCATTTAAAGAACTTATTTTATTAGTTTAGAATAATTGAGTTTATTATGGGAAGCACTTAAGGGGGCCTATGCAAGGGCATGTTGGGAAAGTTATTATTTTATTGAACTAGGGTTAGGGTTACTGTAGCAGAGTTACTGTTGCGCGGCACTGTAGCCGCGACACTGTTCATCCAGGGGCACTTTTGGAAGATGGGGGTTTATTTTGGCTAGGGTTTCATTAGGTTTTCCTTTAAATATTCTATGTAGTCTCATTCTAATGAGATTATGAAGTTTATGAAATTTGATGAATTTATTCATTGTGAGTTGAGTTTTACTCCTCTTGTTCTTAATTGAACTTTTGAACTTATCAAAGGTAAATCACAACCTTTGTGGCGTTCCTCCTTTGTAATCTGGGTTCTTGAGACGGGTTCTTCAACGGGTCTAGATTTTAATATAATCTAGGTTCTTGAAACGAGTTCTCATCGGGTCTAGGTTCTCCATCCATTGACTTGATTTTGGCTTTCTTGGGAAGTTTTCAAATTGACTGTGGGTTCAAGGGATTCCTTTCCCGCGGGTTCATATCATTTGGTATTCAGAGCAAGGTTTCCAATCAGGTCTGATTCTATCTTTTAATTTTAGTATCCTTAAATTTAATTCTAGGGCTTCATTGTTCTAGGGTTGCCAAAAAAAAAAAAATTGAAATAAAAAGTAGGCTGCCGAAATTCTTAAGGTTTTGGGTTTGGCTGAAATTTGCATCACCTAGGTTTCAAAATTCTAGGGTTTCCTGCATCTCTAAGTTTGTCAATTGCTTGGAGTGTCGTTCCATTGATTCTTTTCTATTTCATTGTCCATGTTTGTGTGTTTGAATTCAATTGGTTGGTTTTCACAATTGAATATTGCTGTTTGTGGATGAATTAGAGAAAAGAAAAGAAAAGAAAAGAAAAGAAAAGAAAGGAAAGGAAAAGAAAAGAAAAGAAAAGAAAATTCCAAAAAAAAAAAGAAGAAGTTGAAGAGAAGAGAAGGTAGCATATTCAAAGTTGCTACATAGTTACAACAATGAGAAAGAAAGAGATTTGTTGATTGAACCTTACCATCAAAGGGGCTGCTGCATACATCACTCAAGTTGGTATCTTGTCTTATTGCTACTCTTTCATTCGTATAACTTCATTGATTCTCGTGTCATTTTTATTCCTTCATGTTTCTCTTGTTCTTGTTTCCTGAATCTAATTACTAGTTGGGATAAAATAAGGTTGCCTTGTCTTGATTGAGTTCATTTAGTTCTGAAAGAACTTGAGTGGAAAAACTATTGAGGTAAAAGGCAAGAGAGTGTGAGACTATTATCGGGAAAAAGCCATTAAGAGTGAAACACGAGTAGAGTGTCATTATTCGAGTTGAAACACGTAAGGGAGTGTGTGAGGTTTTCTTTTTTACCACTAACATTCTTCTGTGCAGCACCTTGTAATGTCTCATCGGAGTAGCTCATCACCAAGGGGGCGAGTAGATAACTCATCCTTTGTGTTGCATGCCATGCAACATGAGTTTGAGCGGTTGAACTTGGTGTTAGGTGAAGTGAGGAATAGCATGGATAATCAAGAAGCAATGGATCTGCAAGCAGAGAAAGATAGGAGGCGACATGAGCCTAATATTAAGAATGGGTATGAGAATGGAGAGTATGGTGTGGATGAGGAAGTGCTAACATCTGAAGTTGGATTGGGTAGACATAGAAGAGTTAGGCATGGAAGAGGCCTTAGGGCAAACTCAGGGGGTCGAGATAGAGTAGATAAGAACCTTGGAAGCATCAAAATGAAAATACCATCATTCCAAGGTAGAACTGACCCTGAAGTTTATTTAGAGTGGGAGAAAAGAATAGAGTTGGTGTTTGATTGTCATAATTACTCTGAGCAGAAAAAGATGAAGTTGGCTGTAATTGAGTTCATGATTATGCGATTATTTGGTGGGATCAATTAGTATCCAATAGGAGGAGGAATTTTGAGAGGCCTGTAGAAACATGGAGAGAGTTGAAAGCTATCATGAGGCGGAGATTTGTACCTAGCCACTACTATAGAGACCTCTACAAAAAATTACAAAATCTTATACAGGGGTCTAGGAGTGTAGAGGACTACCATAAGGAGATGGAGGTGGCTATGATTCGGGCTAATGTAGTGGAGGATCGGGAGGCCATAATGAAAAGATTTTTGAGGGGGTTGAATAGGGAGATAGCCAATGTAGTTGAGTTGCAACATTATGAGGAGGTAGAGGACATGGTGCACATGGCTATGAAGGTGGAGAGACGGCTTTTTGGAAAGGGTACATCAAGGTATACTTCGGTTTCTAGTACTTCTTGGAAACCAAAGTGGGACAAAAATGATCAAGTTATAGCAAAGGAGAAGACCGAACCACCAAAGGGAAAAGATTTGGGTGAGGCTGAAACCTCAAGAAAAAGTGAGAATGAGCTTAATAGTAAGAGTGAAGGTGACAGTGAAAGTGAGATTGTGCTGAAAAGAAAGAGTGAAGGTGAGATTGAGAAGAAAAGAAACAGTGAGACCGAAATGGAGAAAGACAGAAAAATGAGAGAGAAAAAAGAAGAGGGTGAGACTAAAACCTTAAGCAAAAGAGAGAATGAGTTGAAAAGTAATTATGAAAAAGAGAGTGAAAAAGAAAAACAGAGTGGAAAGAAAAGAGAGTGTGAAGAAAGTGAGAGAAAAACAAAGAGAAAAGTGAGTTTTTGTGCTAAGGCGAGTCTTAATCCTAACGGACTTGACGTATGTTTGCCTAGTATTGTTGTCTCTTTGTTGCAGGGATATGAGGTCATGTTTCCTAGTGGTGTCTTTTGTGGATTGCCACCTTTTAGGGAGATAGAGCACTACATTGATTTTATGCCAGGTGCGACAATTCTTAATCGACCTTTCTTGGAAAAACAAGAGTCATTGACACACTTAAAGGGACAAGGTAAGTTGTTGACTAGAATGCATACTAAGCTGGAGGATTGTATTGAGACTTTTCCTCATGTATTCAAATACACACAAGGTATGAAAAATTTTGTGGTTGATGCTTTAGCAAGAAGGTATGTCCTTGTCTTCATTTTAGATGCGAAATTGTTGAGATTTGAATATGATAAGGAATTGCATGCTAATAATGATGACTTTGCTAGTGTGTATGGAACATGTGAGAATGCATCTTTTGGTAAGTTCTATAAACTAGATTGGTACTTGTTTAGAATGAATAGATTTTGTGTGCCTACTAGTTTTATGCGTAAGTTGCTTGTGTGTGATGGACATGCTGGTTTGTTGGGTAACCATGGTGTAAGGAAGACTTTTGTTGTGTTGCATGAACGTTTATGGAAATATCATTTGCCTTTCAAAGACGTGTTACACGAACGTTTGCAGGAGTATCATTTGTATTTCATTAATTTTGCATATAATTGGAATGGTCATTCTGGTGAAAATAAGATTTCAGAAATGTTGCATGAACGTTTATGGGAGTATCATTTGCCATTCATTGACTTGTTGCATGAACGTTTGCGGGACTATTATTTGCCATTCATTGAGTTTGCATATTGGAGTGGTCATTTTGGTTCGAGGAAGACTTTAGATGTGCTTCATGAACATTTGTGGGAGTATTCTTTGCCATTCATTGAGTTTACATATGATTGGAATGTTCATGCCACTACTAAATTTTCACCAGTTGATGATATGGGTAGCTTGGATGGACTAGTCCAAATTTTTGAACAAATTAATGAAAATGCATATCTAATGGATCTTCCAGGTAAGTATCATGTTTCTACTATTTTCAATGGTACTAACCACTTTCCCTTTGATCCAGGTGGAGACTCGAGGTCGAATCCTTTTGAGGAGAGGGGGAATGATGGGAACCAAGATAAGCCTAGTCTTAAAGATCATTTGCAACTTCCAGATGGGCCAAGAAGATCAAAGAGACAATACAAGGATTGATACAATCCACCTGGGATAAGTTTAGCAAGAGGCCAACATTCAAGATGGGGTTTGAAGGATGAGAATCCTGTTTTAATTCATTTGATCAGCTACGGAAGAAGGCAACGACATGACTTAAAGGCTTTGGGCTCTTGAAGGGTTTCAACTTATTTAATTCATTTAAAGAACTTATTTTATTAGTTTAGAATAATTTAGTTTATTATGGGAAGCACTTAAGGGGGCCTATGCAAGGGCATGTTGGGAAAGTTATTATTTTATTGAACTAGGGTTAGGGTTATTGTAGCAGAGTTACTGTTGCGCAGCACTGTAGCCACGACACTGTTCATCCAGGGGCACTTTTGGAAGATGGGGGTTTATTTTGGCTAGGGTTTCATTAGGTTTTCCTTTAAATATTCTATGTAGTCTCATTCTAATGAGATTATGAAGTTTATGAAATTTGATGAATTTATTCATTGTGAGTTGAGTTTTACTCCTCTTGTTCTTAATTGAACTTTTGAACTTATCAAAGGTAAATCACAACCTTTGTGGCGTTCCTCCTTTGTAATTTGGGTTCTTGAGACGGGTTCTTCAATGGGTCTAGATTTTAATATAATCTAGGTTCTTGAAACGAGTTCTCATCGGGTCTAGATTTTCCATCCATAGACTTGATTTTGGCTTTCTTGGGAAGTTTTCAAATTGACTGTGGGTTCAAGGGATTTCATTCCCGCAGGTTCATATCAATAAGGATGTGTATCGAATCAGGAGTTGAATATGGTAACCATTAAGAAATAAGTATCCGTTACCTTGAATTGATGATCTCTTAGATCCATTGTGTAACACCCTGCCTAAAACGCTCGTTAGGAGTAAAACCATTAGCTCCCTTAATCTTAGTTAGTGTAACTTGTTATTGTTAGAAAAAAAGAAATTTTGTGTGATGGCCCGAGTTTTGTCTAAGCTTGGCCTTAGAATTTATTCTAGCTTGCCATGACATTTTAGGAGCATTAGTTACTTTGGAAGGCCTTAGAACCTTTGATGTAGTAACTTAAGCCCAAGAAAATAGTGGCCCTAGTTTACTTTGGAATTTCAGCCTTATTGGGAAACTTAGGTCCAATGGTTTAGGCCCATGATCCAATTCTAAGTTGCTAGTGTTATGTGTCCTGAGAATGTTATACATTGAACCTAGTCTTAAAAAGGGGTTAAGGGGGAAAAATAGGTGTAGGAAAGCACCAAGATGGGCTTACATGCCTAGCCATTGTTCTTTTGTCCCGAATTCAAGTTCCAATGTAGGTTTTTTGGAAAGGGGAGCCTAGGGAAGTGATATGGGGTTTTTCTAGAAGTTTTGCATAGGAAATTGAATGGAGGCATTTGACATTTCAAATTTTGCTAGCTTTTGCCATGTGTCAAGCATGCACAAAGTTTCTAGAAGATTTTTGTGATGGGACATTTGTATCAAGGACAAGTTTGCCCTTAGGGTTTTGGCTAGCATACTCCCAAGCATTCTATTCACTTGCCACTTGTCACTTGGTGCATTTTGGACCAATGGTATGTGAAAGGTCACCTAAGGAATGACTATTGGGAAGATGAAGCAACATCTTGGGAAAGGAAAAATGGAGAGGATGGCTAGGGCTATGGCACAGGCCCAATGCCACTTGTCTTCCATGCCAATAGTTACTTGTTGGGAATAGGAAAAGACATGCATGGTTTAACCAAGTTACCCCTTGAAAAGATATTTACTTGTTTAATGAAAGGAAGGGCATAAAAGGGAAAAAGGGATTTTCGGCCAAGGAGAGAAGTCCAACATGCCACCTCCCAAGACTGTCCCTTCCCAATGCAATCTGACTGGGGAACTCCAAGAGGCTTTTTGGTTTTAGGGAGAGGGAGAAGAAGAAACCTTTCCACTTGTCATACATGCAAGGGTTTTGATACAAACAAGGAGGGAAGTGAAAGGTCTCATATATGAAGAGAAGGGTTCACGCCTAAGAGGCTTTTCCCTTGCCATTGTTTAGATTTTGCATGAGTTTTCATTCTTTCCACACAATTCTCCCTTGTTCCTTTGAAAGCTCTCTCATTTTCTTGTGTTTTCTCTCCAACCAAACAAGGAGGATCCTTGCAAGAGAAGGATTTTGGCACTACCCAAGGATTAGCAAGGTAAGGATTGGTTTCTCCCAAGTCTTTTCACATACACAAGTCTTTTCTCAATCTGAAAAATGAGATTCAAATCTCATTAGACTTTGAGAAAGATAGAACACACACACTATCTACTATTTTCTTGGAAATAACCTAGGGTTTCTAAGAGAAACCCTTGAGGCTGAATAGTCAAGGGGGAGTTTATCCTCCATGTTTCGACCATCACATGTATTCTTACCTACCTTAGGTTTTGTTTTACCTTATATGAGTGAAATGAAGGGGCTTTTAACCTAAAAACCCTAGAAGCCGAATGGTTTAAGACACACACTCAAGAATATGAGATAGGGTTTTATATGCTCTTTCTAATATAGTATGTTCAGATTTATAGCTTGCTAGTATTCCTTTACATTGATTTTGTAAGTATACACTCAACTTACTCTTGGTTAATATTCGTATATGATTGTGTAAATCCTTCCAAGGTTTTTGATTGCTTTGTTTGCTATCTCTTGGTTGTTTGTTTGAATATGCTAATATGATCTTGAATAACTCTAAGGAAGGAAATATATGTTTCAGATTTGTGATGAAAATGTCATGAAATGTTCCTATAAGTTTCAGCTTTCACTTGATTGAGGTTGATGGTTTATGCAGTATGAAGTTTCGGTTTGAATATGCTTTGGAAGTTTCGGACCTAGGTCAAAAACTTATGATTTCATGTTTGTTTCACTATGTCTTGATTTTTATATTATATACTTGAAGTTTGGAACATGTTTAAGTGATGAATCTTCATGTTTTTATACCTATGAGTTTCTACCTAAGCAAGTTCTCATGATTCCATATATGTGTTTTGATATCTCCCATGGTTTATGTTACCATGCTATGAAATGAAAAAGTTATGTTTAGTTATTTCATGCACTGCATTCCTTATGTCATATGTCAAGTATAAGTATGCATCTTTAAGTCTCATGTCACATGCATTTAAGGAAAAAGTATTTTCAAAGAAAATGAGTTCAAATAAAAAGTTTATCATGACCCCAAGTGCTAGGGCTGGGGGAATATCCTAATGGAACTCCTCTGTCCACTCTAGAGTGCTTAAGAATGGAGTGGTAACCCCTGGGTCGATGAAAAATAGTTGACGAGCCTTGAATGGATACCAGAGCGAGGAAGCACCTAACGCTAGTCTTGCATAAGGCATGTAACTCAACGCAGTAAGGTCGAGTTAATATGATTCTCTATTTATGACGTATTCATCACGGTATACGGACTGTTGATGGTGCGGTAACTAGCAGGAACACGTGGTGCAAGGAGGGGAGCCTTGTTATGTCCACCCTCTAAACAAAGATAAGAGCTCTTAAGATAAGGATCAGTTGATAAAAATCTCATGATATGATAAGGACTACTCAATGTAAATCTTGTGATATGTTCTGATAAGACAAGTTCTAAATAAGTTCACGTGAATAAGAAAAGTTAAGAAGTTTTCATGAAAAGTTTAAATCTCTGTTACAAGTCTTTTGAAAAGGGTTAAGTGAAGTCAAGTTCTGGTTAAGGCATAAGTAAGTACATGTCCATGCACGCATATCATGATATACCTTATATATGCTTGTGTTAACTGTGGTATGTTGTGTGATTACTTGCTGAGATATTTTGAAATCTCGTTGTGGTAGTTTCCACTACCATTCTCCAACTAGAATAGTAGAAGTTGTGACAGGTTTAGTAAAAGGCGACTATGACCAAGAGGAAGAGAACGACACCTTCTCCTCTGGAGAGGATTGTGCCTAAGATGGCCACGAATCTGCCCGAGCCCTCCATCTTGGAGCAACTCGAGGCCATTGATCAAGAGATCAAGGGTATACTTGAATTCATTGCAGAGTTCAAGTTGCGTAACAGCCGAGATAAGGATAAGGCTTTGAAAAAGCGTGTGAAGCCCGAATCGTTTTGAAGAATATAGGAGCTTAAGTATTTTGTGAAGAAAATGAAAAGAAAAAAGAAGGCAACAACAATTATGGTTAACTTTTGTGGAATTATGTCGACTTTGGTGGAGATTCCGTGTTTTGAGAGTTTTAAATTATGCTTCAAGCTTTTTGGGATATTATGCATTTATGGCTTATGTTTATGTTATAGATTATGATATTAGTTTATGGTGCCATGTGCTTTGCAATTGCTTACCGCGTTGCTTAGCTTATCCGGCTTTTATTAATTTTTCTGCTGCTGTGCCATTGCATACTGCTAGTATACTTAGGTGCATAGCAAATCCTAAGCAGGGGTGTCATGTGCGAGGGGTGTGTACCCTTGTTTTACATGTCCCGGCGTCTCATTCACCATCCAATCCCAAGCGGGAGCTGGAGGCGTCACATTTGGGATTATTTTAGCATAAGAATCACATTTCGAATCATTAGAAGATCTCTATTATTTTATTTTGGATTAATTTCCAAGACGCCAATAAGAGAATGAAACTTGGCATCCTTATAAGCTAAAAGGGCTAGGTATGGATAGATTTAGAGATAAGCCCAAGAGTGTTTTATCTAGGGCTCTCAATCACTAAGGATGTGATGACTAATAGATGCCATAAGTCAAGACCCGTGTGGATTTAAGAAGCTTAGGCCTTTGTTGAAGGGCCCTAGAAATAAGGCCCAAACATGGAGAAGGCATGAAGCCTTTTATGATGACCAAGACCTTGCTAAGCCTTTTAGCTTATTTTAGTATAAGTTGGTGCATGATTTTTTGGGTCATGCGAGGGATGAAACCCATTTAGAAACTTAGGACTGATGCACTAGCCATCTATGGCCATGAGTGAGGTCGACAAGCCCATGCAAGCTTCGGCCTCTATAGAAGAATTAGGGTTTTGAAACCCTAGGGAATTAGGGCACACACCCAACTCAGTTTTTGATGCCAAATGTCATCCATTAAGGCCCACACTAGGACTTGATGAATCTGGACCTGAATTGAGGGAAGGGAGGTAAGAGAAATTAGGGATTGGAGCCACCCCTCCCCTACCCTAGAATTTCACCTACTTCTTGCCATGTGTCATGCAAAGGGACAAGAAGGGCATGACAAACCGTAAAGGGATTCAATTTCTAGAAGATTTGGCCAAGTGTCATGCATGGAAAAATGAAATGATGAAAAGGGGAAGAAGGTGGCCTTGGGAAAGGGCAAAATCTTGCATGAAAATGGAGGACCTACATGCCTAAGAGCTTCTAGCAGAATGTTATGAGAGGCACACTTGATGTGGACATCAAGGGGACTTGTGCATTGCCACCCACAATGACCAATCACACAATGCCCAGCACATTGGCAGAAGAAAGATCTCATTGGGAAATAAAAGGACTTTTCTACCACCAACACCCCACACACTCTCCACACCCCACATGGCACACGTGCACATTTGTAGAAGATTAAGGAGGATCTTGGTTGGAAGAATGACTCTTTTGCCACTAGGTACAATGAATCAAGACACAAGATGAAGGACAAAAGAGGGAGATAGGGTTTCAGTTTTTGAGGAGCCATGGCACTTGTCCAAAAAGTTGCATTTGGTTCCCAACACAATCCAATGATGGAGAAGGGAAAGAGGCACACAGTTTGGCTACCATATGCATCCATGAAAAAGAGCTTGAGCTTTTCAAGAAGGATCACATGCTTATATAAGGGGAGGAGCCGAAAACCTTGAGGTTTTTTAGTCACGTGAAATTTCTTGAGTTATTTGGCCATCTCATTTTCTCTCCATTTCTATCACTTTCTTTCCATGTTGAGAGGTGAAGTTTCCAGGGCACATTATTTCTAGCAAAGGTGTGGCAGTGCATCCTACTAAGATAGAGGCAATAATGGAATGGCAAAAATCGACCAGCGCACATGAGATACATAGTTTTAGGCACCCAGGTTGGGGCCGGGTATACCTGGGTGAACAATCCTACATGAGATCAGAAGCCTTCTGGGGCATATCGATTATTACAAGAGATTCGTGGAGTGTTTCTTGAGACTCTCAGGTTAAGTCAATGCCCTGACCAACAAAAACACTAAACTCATTTGGACCAAACAATGCAAACAAAGTTTTCGGGAATGGAAGAAGAGGCTAACCACTGCTCTTGTGTTGGTCTTACCAAAGCCACACAAGCCAATGGTGATCTTTAGCGATACATCCAAGTATAGTCTTGCTTGCATTTTGATGCAGGAAAGTTGGGTAGTGGCGTACGCGTCGCGATAACTGAAGGATCGTGGGAAGAGCTACCCCATGCATGATTTGGAGTTAGTAGTAGTGGTGTTCACCTTGAACATCTAGAAACATTATCTCTCTATGGTGAGGCCTGTGAGTAGGGTTGTACAGGAACCGAGAAAACTGGCCGGCTCCAACTCAAACTGGTTGCAGAGCATGGAACTAGCCGAAACCAAGTATCTCTAACGGAATATGTTTGGAGGAATCATTTTGATTGTTCATTAATCCTAAGGAAACAACTGGCAAAATCATTTTGATTGTCAGAGTTCATATTCACGTTCATGTTTAACTTCATACTCAAGTTCAATTTATTGAACAAGATTCCAAGTTCATGTATTTCACGTTCAAGCTCATGTTATTCAAGTTCATGTTTATGTTATGTTAAGTTCAAGTTCATGTTATTCAAGCTCAAGTACACGTTCAATTCATGTTTCAAGTCCACGTTCAGTCATGTTTCAAGTTCATGTTTAGTTCATGTTTCGGTTCACATTAAGTTCATATTCATATTCAGTTCAAGTTCAGTTTATATTCACATTCATGTCCAAGTCAGTTCACGTTCAAGTTCATGTCATGTCAAGTCAAGTCCCATTTAAGTTCATGTCATGTCAAGTTTAGTTTTAGTTCAATCTATAGTTAAGCTCAAGTCATGTCAGTTCATGCCATGTTAAGTGTCAAGTCACGTCAAGCTTATTTATGATCATGTATACATTCATGCTTTTACTGCCAAGTATGCATCTTCGACCTGTATGTTAAGTTATCTATTAACTTACTGAGATTTGTTATCAAATCTCATCATGGTAGTCCCAACTACCATTCCCCCCAGAATGGTAGACCATGTGTCAGGATCAAGAAGTGCACCAAATGTTGACCGACTGGAGACAATCAATTAGATGGCGATGGCACAACGTGGAGCTTATAGCCTTAATGCTCCAATTTATCGTTAGTTTTATGGCATCCTTGACTGAGTTGCGTGAGCTGCTCAATTGATTAGCCTAGTAGTTGGTTTAGTTCCTACTTGTACTTAAGGAGCTCGGTCTCCCATACTCTTATGATTACAGAACTTTTGGACTCGTGATGTAATCATGGATATTTAGCATTTCAATATGTATGGATTATATTTTAAGTATATGGGATATCTTTAGTTAGGTGCATAGTATTGCTCAAGAAAGAAAAAAAAAATTATCCGCTGCGAATATTACCTACTGTTAGATGCATCCTACGTGCATTACATCTTTATTTGTCATAAACGGGGGCAGGTAACCTTGTGTTGCATGTCCCTGCTTCAGATGTCTGTCTGATCCCAAGCGGAAATCTAGGGGCATCACACCTTGGACACTTTTAAGCGTAATTTACATTTGGGTCCTTTAATATGAAAGCTATGACATAGTGATGCTTGACTAGGTATTTTACGTGGCTTGGTTTTAAATTGGTTTGTTGTGTTTTAAATACGGGTGGCCTAGTTATACTTGGTTAAAAAAGCTGTTATAATATTTTAAGTGGGCTTGGACTCACATAGGCCTTATTTACATGTTGTGCTTCATTTTATTGTAATTCAGATTCTATATTATTCTAAGTTGTGCTTAGTTTTACTTGAATAATTATCTTAGTCCAAAACTTTTATTTATAGAAACTTTATTTTTGCCTACAGAAAATAATTAAGGATTTAAATTACAAGTAAGTAAGAATGTTACAAGTACATTTCAATAGTAAATAGTAAATAGTAAATAGTAAACATTTCATCTTTATCTTTAAACACTTTAAGTTTAATATCTATTGTATGAAATAAATTCCTACTGTAATAGATTTTGATATAATTATCCTATTAAAGTTGTAAATAAAAAAATAAAGAAATATGTTAGGAATATTAAAATGATATTAGTATTAATTAGAGGAAAGCAAACCTACTTTAAGACATATTCCAAATATTCTACTAAATTATAATTTGAAAGTGAAAATAAGTTATTAATATTTTAAATTATTTAAGATATCACCATTCATTAATTTTTGTATTTTTGTGTTAAGCAAAATATTGATTTGATTATTTTATGCAGTATGAATTTTATTAAGCGGGATATTAGGACATGTTTTCCTACATGGATTTAGTGACATTTAGTACTTCGTATAGGTGACAAACTACGAAGTGAGATTCAGGAAGCAACACAGTGAGGTATGTATCTTGATCATAAACTTGGAGTAGCACAATAGTCAGTCAAATAGATTATTATTAAAGTCAATTCTTGGAAGCCAGTATTTATGTATCTCGCATGTCACAATTTGTGCAAGCATGTCATACATCGTAGCACACGATCATGTTAATTTTTTGCATCATGTTCAGATTCAGCATTTTATAGTTATTTATATTAGTACGTATATCACGCATTTTACGTCGCATAAAATACGTAAATTTTCTTTAGTTCAAGTGCAAGATAAGATATGATCAGTTTAATCAGTGGTGGGACTTTCTCCAAAATATTTTTTTTTTATGACGGGAATTATCGTCCTATTTAAAACTTTTCACTCACATACCCAGGGTGCGAGACTCCATGTTTATAAATAAAATGTGCTTTGATAATAAAAGAGGGTTACAACAGAAAACATAAATCTTATAATAAAAAGGCCTCTCGTACGTTTAAAACTTGTGCCTAGACTTTCGTGCTCTTCCCCATGGGCCGTGTCCGTCCCAATCATGCAGCTCCTGTGGGGGAAGGGATGTAACAGCCCGCTAGAAATTCATTGGTAGAATTTCTATTGACTTTAGGAATTTCGTGAAAACCCCATAAGTTTTTACGAATCGACCAATTGCATAGGTTTTAGTCTGTCAACATAGTCAGTGTTATAACTCACTGTGCTGCTAAAAATATGAGTTTTATTTATTTGAGGTGGTTAGAAGAGTCAGAATGCATTATGGTCTACGCCATTAGACTCAGTGGATTATTTAGGATTTTATGGCACAATAGCCTATTTTCATAATTCCGGACGAAACGTCTGTTGGGAATTGTGAAATTATTTTTAGGCGCACTTCGAGGTTAAAGTTTGGTAAACGATTTTCACTGTAGGTTAATATGATTATTTAGGAATTTTTAGTACTAAGTTTATGATTCACTTTTTCGAAGTGAATAGTAACTTCGGTAAGCGCACCAATTGCAGTGTTTCGAAATCACAGTGTGGAATGTCCAAATTAGATTAGAGAAGTTTTATTTGGACACTTGGCAAGATCTTAGCCACACTTAGTGAATAATTTTAGACACTTGGTACCATAAGGAACGTTTGTTGGATTTGAAGGAATCAAGGTGTGAGATCATGTGGCTTAAGCAAAACTTTGTTTCATCTGCTCAATCAAATTGTGCCAGATCAAAGA
Source organism: Juglans regia (assembly GCF_001411555.2). NCBI lineage: Eukaryota > Viridiplantae > Streptophyta > Magnoliopsida > Fagales > Juglandaceae > Juglans > Juglans regia. Next base: position 18,721 of record NW_023360256.1, read on the forward strand.
GGTTTTCAATCCTAGTGAAACCCTAAATGATGGGAATCCAATTGAAAGCCCAAAAGTTTTGTTGAAATCGAAACCCTAAACGGTTTTCCCAAAACCCTAAAGTTGGCCTCTAAATATTTTCTAATCCGATTTCTAGCATTGTGTTTAATCACTTGATTAAATCACTTCCACATGCTATTAATCATTCAAATTTGTGTTAGAACATCATTATCCAACCTTGTTAACCTTGAAAAATTGATTGGACCAAGTGATATTGGATTTGGGCTTGATAGCAACCCAAACACTCTTTAAACCCCAAAATTTAGGCCCATTTGGTTTAGGCCCATTAAGGCCCACGAATTTGGTCACCATAGGATTGCTTCATGGCTAAGTTTTGTACCCCCACTTGGCTGGCCAGATCTTTACAAGAAGGGCTTAGAAGGTTCTTGAAAGACAAAGCTAAAGGGCCACCTCACTCTTTCACTCTCACACTCCACCTTGAGAAAAGATCTTGGTCTGATTTTTATGAGAAGAAAAGGCCAACACTCAACCATTCCTTCAGTCCTATCACTTTACATAGCTTGTGTAAGAAGCTCTTCAGTCCACTTCCCACGAAAAAGCAACTCTCCTTTACACTTTTCCTTCATAGAACACAAAAGACACTCTCGGACAGTTTTTCTTACCTCTTTTGAATGCCTGTTTCGAAGCTTTTGTAAGTGTTTCCTCGCAACGTTTCCTTCATGAAAGTTGTTTCTTTTGGAGTCTAGTTTACGTGGATATCTTATTTGTTCCATTTGGAGATCATTTGATTGGTAAAAAGTTGTTTAGACCCCAGAAAGGTCATTCTGGGCGATAAACTGGAGAGTGTGTTATATTTTGGAGTTTTTGACCAAGCTAATGAATAGATCTTGGTCCGAAATTTTTATGGAGTACTGTTAACATGTGTATATGATTATTGGTTGAGGATTTGTTGCATGATTAAAAGTTTTGGTGAAATATTTTCTTAGGTCTAGAAACTTAGAAACTGGAAGAGGAAAAACAGTTTCTGTTTTGAGAAAGTTTAAATCTTTTATGGTTTAATCTTATTCCAATGGCTTTGATATTTTTATTGGAAGATCCTAAGCATCTTATATACATTTTAGAATGTTATTTTGAAGATATTTGACGTTAGTTTCGAACATATGAAATTTTATGCAAGGAGATATTCGGTTAGGCCAAAGTGATGATGTTCTTGGCTAAATTTATGTTTTGGTTGATGTTTACCCATGTGATCTTGAGTTTGAAGCTTGGATCTGTTTTAGAACATCCTTTTTAAACCATGTGATGTTTTGGTTTGAAGATCACATCTTTATAAGTCATGGATCAAGAGGTTGATCAAAACAAGTTGGAAACAAATTCTATTTTGAACTTAGAAGAAAAACCAAAAAGTTCCAAGTATGGTTTTAGTGATTTTGATGACTTTTGTTCATGATTCAAAACATGATTATTCTTAAGAATATGTTATGAGTGTAGTAGAAGAAAAATTTTGGTTTAATCATGAGTTTTGAGATTTGAAAGAATTACAACAAAAAGCAAAGGAAATAGCCTTGTAAGTTTCGGCCATATAGAGTTTTGATGGTTGTGTTTAGTTTTAAATTTTTCTGAATTGATATTTGAGTTTAGGACAAAATTTACATAAGGTATGTAAATTTTGGTGATTTTTGGAGTTAGGATGCAAAATCCTTAAGTTAGGGGTAAAATGGTCATTTTCCCACATGTAGAGGGTAAAATGGTAATTTTACTCTAAGTTGATATTTCTCCATATTCCTAATTGTTAGTGATTAAGTTCTAATTTTTAGAAATCACTACTTTCAGTTTCTCGTGATCGCACTTGAGTTTTGTCTCGAAGCGCGAAGATCGAGGTAAGTTAGCTTTTAACTTACTATCAATTTAATGTGTATGTGTGATAAGTAAGGGAACTAAATTGTATGTATGCATGTTATCATATGTGCCATGCCAAGTCATTACATATTTATCTGTTACACAGAATTTATTCTGTCATGAATTATTCATCTGTTACACAAGATATTCTGTCACGTATTGCTATACATGCTATACATTGCAAGTATGTCATGTTAAGTTAAGTATGCCATCTGTTACATGTATTTCTTGTCATGTAATATTCATTGTCACATGTTACGCCATGTTAAGAAATGTTGTCTGTTATATGGTATGTCATGTTACGAAATGTTGCATGTTACATGTATGACATGTTATGAAATGTTCTCTGTTACATTTATGTCTCGAAGTATGTCATGTCTGTCGTCCTACGTTCATGTCACGTTATGTTACGTCAAGATTTCTGTCTTTTATGTCACGTTCATGTTACGTCACGTTACGAAATGTCATGTCTGCCAGTTAAGTCATTCATGTCAATCACGACCCTAAGCGCTAGGATGGGGTAATATCCTAGTGGAACTCCTTTGTTCACGCTGGAGTGTCTAAATAGGTGTGAAATTCCCTGGGTTGACGAAGTACAGTCAACAGGTTGCGAATGGGGCCTAATTAGCTGGTCACCGGAGCGCGCCAGGCACTAACGCCGATGGTGCCACACATTATGTTATGTGTGTCCACAGCAAGTGTGGCACAAACAGATAAGTCATGGGGCCACAACAACTGTGGAGCATGACACAACAACTACGTGAGACACAACAATTGTGACACGTAGAATACGTGGGGCCACAACAACTGTGGAGTACGTATTAACGCACTCACAGCTGGTATAGAAACCTGTGATGTGATGCGGTAATCGGCAGGGACACACGGCTCAAGGGGACCTGTGTAGCACCCATATGGTCACTTTAATGATTAAGTCTATTGAATAAGATTCCAAGTTCAAGTCATGTTTCACGTTATGTTATGTTCAAGTTTACGTTCACGCAATCATGGTAATCCCATGAGACAAGAATATGTTTCAAGTTCATGTTATGTTATGTTCACGTTATGTTCCAAGTTCACATTTATGTTATGTCATGCTCAAGTTCAAGTTCAAATTATGCATGTTCACATTCATGCTATGTTTCAAGTCCATGTTATGTTCCAAGTTCATGTTCATGCTATGTTTCAAATCCATGTTATGTTTTAAGTCACGTTCATGCTAAGCTTCAGTTTCAGTTTAAGTTATGCCAGTTATGTTATGTTGTATGTCAAGTTATGCTATGATTACTTTTGATTTGATTATGCATTCATACTTTTACTGCCATGCATGCATCATTAACCTGTGTGGAAGTTTCTTGTTAACTTGCTGAGATTTGTAATCAAATCTCACTATGGTAGTCCCAACTACCATTCCCCCCGAATGGTAGATCTTATTACAGGATCTGAAGGAGAATCGAGAATCGACCATCTGGAAACGATCGATTAAGCGATGGTGCGACGTAGATGGTAGTACAGTAGTTACCTCAGGTTACTACTTGTATTTGTGGAGTTCAATCTCTAGCACTCTTTTGATCACAACCATATGGACTATTATTGTGATCTCAGTTGTTTAGTACGTCATTATGAATGAAGTATGTTTTAAGTATTTTGGATATTTCGGTTTGGTGCATAGTATTGCTAAAAAGAAAAATTATCCGCTGCGAATATTGCAAAATGCTAGATGCATGTTAGGAATATTGCATCTTATATGTCATGAACGGGGGCAGGTAACCTTGTGTTGCATGTCTCGACGCTTCAAATGTCCGTCCGATCCCAAGCGGAATTTGGAGGCGTCACAAGGGACATGCATAAAAACTAAAATGAGTCGAAGACTCGTAAGCATTACTTCATGCAGTTAAAATATAGCAACATAGGTTTTCATTCATGCATTCATCACTCGTACATACTATTCTGTGCGTGCATACGTGCTTACGTGCGTTCGTTTGAAAACGTCACTGGACGGGATTTTTCTCTTTTAAAACATGGGCATCCTTTTCGTAAAACGTTTCTCCCGTCAGTGCCTTCGTTTCTTCAAGAGTTCATGTGTGTTTACGTGAATGCATGCGTTCTTTTGAAAACTTCACTGACGGGGCTTTTCTTTTTAAAAGGCTTTCCTTTCTTTAAAACGTGTCCCCCGTCAGTGCCTTCATTTCTTAAAGGTTCGTGCGTTTGTGTGTTCGTACATGCATGCATACATCCATTCGTTCTTATCATTTTCATAGGCCAGTACACACGATTACGCCCCGTTTGTTTGGGGTTAGCGGTCTTCCTTTGGACCCGGATTCTGCTCGTGGCCACGGGTTAGGAATCCCTTTTCATAGGGGGTAGCACTGGGTACACTTCCAGTACTACTTACTCGGCATTGCAATCTGCCCATTCATCGGTACCCTCTCATTCATTCATGTGGCCGTTACGTGTCTTCATACATTCATGCTTTCATTTCTTTCTTTCTTACTTTTCATTCATGCATTCGTTCATTCATGTCAACTCGAAAGAGCTGAAGCTTTCATTCAGTTCGTTCTTTCATTTAACAGTCATTTCTTTTCATAAGAAAACATTTCTTTTCGTGAGAAAATATCGTTTGGGGCGTAAGCCCAAAAATGGTCTTTTCGTCTTTCAGTTCATTTCAGTTCTATCCTTTCATTAACAATTCGTTCATGGAAAACTTCATTTAAGAACATACATGGGCTTAAACGTCCGCTTTCGTGGCATTCATAAGCGTCACCTTGAACGTCATCAATCATGGCATCAACGAGCGTTACCTCGTGGCGCACATGAGAGCGTCAGTTTGTAGGATTCACAAAAGCATCCGCTTTGATAGGAACCAAGGTGGGCCTACTCTTAAAGATCCTTTGCAAGTTCCAGATGGGCCAATTACAAGATCAAGGGCCAAGAAGATCAAGGAAGCAATGCAAGGATTGGTGCAATCCACCTGGGATGAAGCCAGCAAGAGCCCAACACTGAAGATGGGTCTGAAAGAAGAAGAACCAGTTTTGATCCACTTTATTCAAGCTGTGGAAGACATGACTTAAACATACGGCCTATCGTTATTGGAGGCTTCCAATTTGGTTAAATGATTTATTTTATTAGTTTAGAATAAGTGGGCTTGAAGATGCTTGGCTCACATGTCTTATTTCTTTTGAACTATGTTTTTGGGAAGGCCTTGTATTTTGGCCAAGGGCTTATTTGGAAAATTTCATTTTAGGAACTAGGGTTTCATCAATTTACTGTTGGGGTTACTGTAGCCGCGCGTACTGTAGCCGGTACTGTTCATCAAGGGTAATTTTGGGTAAAAGGGCATTATTTTGGCTAGGGTTTTGATTAGGTTTGGCTTTAAAAATTCTTTGTAGCCTCATTTGAGAGTTAGACAATATTGAATTTTATTTGTGAGTTGAGTTTTCTCCTCTTGTTCTTGATTGAACTCTTGAACTTATCAAAGGTAAATCACAACCTTTGTGGCGTTCCTCCTTTGTAATCTGGGTTCTTGAGACGGGTTCTTCAACGGGTCTAGATTTTAATATAATCTAGGTTCTTGAAACGAGTTCTCATCGGGTCTAGATTCTCCATCCTTGACTTGATTTTGGCTTTCTTGGGGAGTTTTCAAATTGATTGTGGGTTCAAGGGAATTCATTCCCACGGGTTCATATCATTTGGTATTCAGAGCAAGGTTTCCAATCAGGTCTTATTCTATCTTTTATTTCTTGCATATTTAATTCTAGGGTGTCATTGTTCTAGGATTGATTACAAAAAAAAAAAATAGTGGTGGTTAGTAGGGTTGCTGAAATTCATTGTTCTAGGGTTTGTGTTGGCTGAAATCTCTTGTTCTAGGGGCTGCCGTATATCATTTGCCCAAGGGTTTTTGAGTTATTGTTAGGGTTTTTCTCAACTGCTTATTCTTGATTGTGATCAAATCAGTTGGTGAAAGGAAAAGAAAAGAAAAGAAAAGAAAAGAAAAGAAAGGAAAAGAAAAAAAAAAATCGTGAAAAAAAAAAAAAAAATTCGAGATTTTTTTTTTCCTTGATCCTTATCATCAAAGGGGGTGATTCTAGTTGATATCTTGTCTTATTGCTACTGTTTCATTCGTATAATTTTCTTGATTCACGTGCCATTTTTTTTTCATTCCTTCCGTGTTTCTCTTGTTCTTGTTTCTTGGACTTAATTACTAGTTGGGATAAAACAAGGTTGCTTTGTCTTGATTGAGTCAATTAGTTCTTAAAGAACTTGAGTGGGAAAACTCTTGAGGTAAAAGGCAAAGAGAGTGTGAGACTATTATCGAAAAAGCCAATTAAGAGTGAAACACGAGTGGAGTGTCATTATTCGAGTGTAAACACGTGAGGGAGTGTGTGAGGTTTACTTTTTTTTTTGCCACTAACTTTCTCTTGTGTAGCGCCTAATAATGTCTCATCGGAGTAGCGCATCACCAAGGGGGAGAGCAGATAACTCATCCTTTGTGTTGCAAGCCATGCAACAACAGTTTGAGCGGTTAAACTTGGTGTTGGGTGAAGTGAGGGATAGGATGGATCATCAAGAAGCAGCGATTAGAAATCTACAAGGTAGGAGGGATAGGAGGCGATGTGAGCATAGAGTCGAAAATCAGTATGAGAATGAAGGAGATGGTGGGGAAGAGGAAGATTTAGCATCTGACGTTGGGTCGGGTAGAAATAGAGGAGTTAGGCATGAAAGAGGACTTGAGGGGAATCTAAGGGGTCGGGATGGTGTAGATAAAGACCTTGGTAGCATTAAAATGAAAATACCATCTTTCCAAGGTAGAACTGACCCTGAGGTTTATCTAGAGTGGGAGAAAAAAATAGAGTTGGTGTTTGATTGTCATAATTACTCTGAGGAGAAGAAAGTGAAGTTGGTGGTAATTGAGTTCACTGATTATGCTATTATTTGGTGGGATCAATTAGTGACCAATAGGAGAAGGAATTATGAGAGGCCTATAGAGACATGGGGAGAGTTGAAAGCTCTCATGAGGCGGAGATTTGTTCCTAGCCATTACTATAGAGACCTTTTTCAGAAATTACAAAATCTTACACAGGGGTCTAGGAGTGTGGAGGATTACTATAAGGAGATGGAGGTGGCGATGATTCGGGCTAATGTAGAGGAGGACCGAGAGGCCACCATGGCTAGATTTTTGAGTGGGTTGAATAGGGACATAGCCAATGTAATTGAATTGCAGCATTATGTGAAGATAGAGGACATGGTGCACATGGCTATGAAGGTGGAGAGGCAATTAAAGAGAAAAGGGACAGCAAGGTACACTACGGTTTCTAGCACTACTTGGAAATCAAAATGGGATAGGAATGATCCAGCTGAAGCAAAGAGAAAGACCGAACCACCTAAGGGAAAAGATGAGGGAACTAGCAACAAACCCAAGGTAGAATCCCAACCTTCACGGAATAGAGATATCAAATGTTTTAAGTGTTTGGGTTCAGGGCACATTGCTTCTCAATGTCCAAATAGGAGGGTGATGATTATGCGTGACAATGGGGAGGTGATGACTGAGAGTGAGGATGATAGTGATGAGGTGCCCGAGTTGGATGATGCTAGTGATGATGATGGAGTGGTATACCCTGTGACAGGTGAGTCTCTTGTTGCCAGGCGTGCTCTTAATGCACACATTAAGGTGGATGATGCAGAGCAACAGAGAGAGAACATTTTCCATACTAGATGCCATGTCAACAATAAGGTATGTAGTATGATCATTGATGGAGGGAGTTGTACTAATGTGGCTAGCACTACTTTGGTTGAGAAATTGAATTTACCAACCTTAAAACACTCTAGACCATACAAATTGCAGTGGTTGAATGATTGTGGAGAGGTTAGGGTGGATAAACAAGTGTTAGTTACTTTTTCTATTGGGAAGTATCAAGATGAGGTGCTTTGTGATGTTGTGCCTATGCATGCGGGCCATATTTTGTTGGGGAGGCCGTGGCAATATGATAGGAGAGTGACACATGATGGGTTCAAGAACATGTACAGCTTTGAAAAGGAGGGCAAAACAATTAAACTTGCTCCTTTAACTCCAAGCCAGGTCTATGAGGACCAACTGAAATTGAAAAGTGAGGTTGCTCAAAAAAGAAAGAGTGAAAATGAGAGTGATCAGAAGAGAAAGAGTGAAAATGAGAGTGATCAAAAAAGGAAGAGTGAAAAAGAGATTGAGCAAAAAAGAAAGAGTGAGAGTGAATATGAGCATAAAAAAAAGAGTGAGAAAATGAGAGTGATCAAAAAAGGAAGAGTGAAAAAGAGATAGAGCAAAAAAGAAAGAGTGAGAGTGAATATGAGCATAAAAGAAAGAGTGAGAAAGAAAGTAGAGAGGTGGCTGAGAGTAAAGAAAAAATAGTGGAGCCACGAGAGAAAAAAGAAAGAGAGTCTTCTGAGAGAAAAGGAAAGGCAAAAGTGAGTTTCTATGCAAGAGAGAGTGAGGTTAAGAGGGCTTTCTTCGCAGATCGCCCTATGATTTTTCTTGTCTATAAAGAGTCTTATCTTACTCTTGATGAAACTAACCAGTCTCTTCCTAGTTTGGCTGTTTCTTTGTTGCAGGAGTTTGAGGATGTATTCCCGGAGGAGATGCCAAATGAGTTGCCACCCATTAGAGGCATTGAGCACCAGATTGATTTTGTGCCCGGGGCTGCTATTCCAAACCGACCAGCCTATAGGAGTAATCCAGAGGAGACAAAGGAGCTTCAGAGGCAAGTTGAGGATTTGATGAGCAAGGGGTACGTGAGGGAGAGCATGAGCCCTTGTGCAGTACCAGTGCTACTAGTGCCAAAGAAGGATGGGACGTGGAGGATGTGCATTGATTGCAGGGCGGTCAACAATATCACGGTAAAGTATCGCCATCCCATTCCTAGATTGGATGATATGCTTGATGAATTGCATGGTTCATGTATTTTCAGTAAAATTGATCTTAAAAGTGGGTACCATCAAATTAGAATGAAAGAGGGTGATGAATGGAAAACTGCTTTTAAGACTAAGTATGGGCTTTATGAATGGTTGGTTATGCCATTTGGACTTACAAATGCGCCCAGTACTTTCATGAGATTAATGAACCATGTCCTACGTGCATTCATAGGCAAGTTTGTGGTTGTGTACTTTGATGATATCTTAGTGTACAGCAAGAACTTAAATGAACATATTGAGCATTTGAGATATGTGTTTGATGTGTTGAGATGTGAAAAGTTGTATGCTAATTTCAAGAAATGTGCCTTTTGCATGGAAAAAGTTGTTTTTCTTGGTTACGTTGTTAGTACAAAGGGTATTGAGGTGGATGAAGAGAAAGTCAAGGCCATCAAGGAGTGGCCAACGCCAAAAAGCATCACTGAGGTAAGAAGCTTTCATGGGTTAGCTAGCTTTTATCGGCGTTTTGTTAAAGACTTCAGCACCATTGCTGCACCACTCACTGAGGTAATTAAAAAGAATGTTGGGTTTCATTGGGGGGCTAATCAAGAGAATGCTTTTGCCACTATTAAAGAAAGGTTGTGCTCTGCACCTGTGTTAGCATTACCTGATTTTAACAAAGCTTTTGAGATTGAATGTGATGCCTCAGGAATAGGGATTGGAGCCGTTTTGATGCAGGATAGGCGGCCCATAGCCTTCTTCAGTGAAAAGTTAAGTGGGGCATCCCTGAAGTACCCTACTTATGACAAAGAACTTTATGCTCTTGTTCGTGCATTAGAGACTTGGCAGCACTACCTATGGCCAAGGGAATTTGTGATCCACACCGATCATGAATCATTGAAGCATCTCAAGGGTCAAGGTAAGTTGAATAAAAGGCATGCTAGATGGATGGAATACATTGAGACCTTTCACTATGTCATCCGTTACAAGCAAGGTAAGGAGAACATTATTGCTGATGCTCTATCTCGGAGGTATGTACTTCTTACTTCTATGAGTGCCAAAATGCTTGGGTTTGAATACGTGAAAGACATGTATGCCGATGATGCTGATTTTTCAAATGTGTATGTGGCATGTGATAAGGCGGCATTTGGTAAGTTTTACAAGCATGATGGTTATTTGTTTAAAGAAAGCAAACTTTATCTGCCAAATTGTTCTATGCGTGAGTTATTGGTGCGTGAGGCACATGGTGGGGGGTTAATGGGACACTTTGGTGTCAAGAAAACTTTAGACATTTTGCATGAACATTTCTTTTGGCCTAAGATGAAGAGAGATGTTAACCGTATTTGTGGAAGATGCATTACATGTAGAAAGGCCAAATCTAAGGTTTTGCCACATGGGTTGTATACACCCTTACCCGTTCCTAGTGAGCCATGGGTCGACATATCTATGGACTTTGTTTTGGGGCTGCCTAGGACCAAAGGGGGTAGAGATTCTATTTTTGTTGTTGTTGATAGATTCAGTAAGATGGCACATTTCATTCCATGCCATAAAACAGATGATGCAACAAATATAGCTGACTTGTTTTTCAGGGAGATAGTGCGACTCCATGGTGTGCCTAGGAGTATTGTTTCTGATAGGGATGTTAAATTCCTTAGCTACTTTTGGAAGGTGTTGTGGGGGAAATTGGGTACTAAGCTCTTATTTTCCACTACTTGTCATCCACAGACTGATGGTCAGACTGAAGTAGTTAATAGGACTTTAACTCAACTTTTACGCACTGTTGTTCATAAGAATTTAAAAACTTGGGAGGATTGTTTGCCATTTATAGAGTTTGCATATAATAGGACGATGCATACTACTACTTCATACTCTCCTTTTGAAATTGTTTATGGATTTAATCCACTTACTCATTTGGATTTGATGCCTTTACCTGTTGATGACAGGAGTAGTTTGGATGGACAAAAGAAGGCGGAGTTGGTGAAATCACTTCATGAGAGGGTACGGCTTCAAATTGCCCAAAAGAATGAAAGGGTTGCTTTCCAAGCCAATAAAGGACGAAGGCGTGTCATCTTTGAACCAGGAGATTGGGTTTGGGTTCACATGCGCAAAGAAAGATTCCCAGCCCATAGAAGGACTAAGTTGCATCCTCGAGGAGATGGACCTTTCCAAATTCTTGAGAAAATTAATGACAATGCATATAAAGTCGATCTTCCAGGTGAGTATAAAGTTTCTGTAACTTTCAATGTTTCTGATCTTTCTCCTTTTGATGTAGGTGAAGATTCGAGGTCGAATCCTTTTGAGGAGAGGGGGAATGATAGGAACCAAGGTGGGCCTACTCTTAAAGATCTTTTGCAAGTTCCAGATGGGCCAATTACAAGATCAAGGGCCAAGAAGATCAAGGAAGCAATGCAAGGATTGGTGCAATCCACCTGGGATGAAGCCAGCAAGAGCCCAACACTGAAGATGGGTCTGAAAGAAGAACAGTTTTGATCCACTTTATTCAAGCTGTGGAAGACATGACTTAAACATACGGCCTATCGTTATTGGAGGCTTCCAATTTGGTTAAATGATTTATTTTATTAGTTTAGAATAAGTGGGCTTGAAGATGCTTGGCTCACATGTCTTATTTCTTTTGAACTATGTTTTTGGGAAGGCCTTGTATTTTGGCCAATGGCTTATTTGGAAAATTACATTTTAGGAACTAGGGGTTTCATCAATTTACTGTTGGGGTTACTGTAGCCGCGCGTACTGTAGCCGGTACTGTTCATCAAGGGTAATTTTGGGTAAAAGGGGCATTATTTTGGCTAGGGTTTTGATTAGGTTTGGCTTTAAAAACTCTTTGTCGCCTCATTTGAGAGTTAGACAATATTGAATTTTATTTGTGAGTTGAGTTTTCTCCTCTTGTTCTTGATTGAACTCTTGAACTTATCAAAGGTAATCACAACCTTTGTGGCGTTCCTCCCTTGTAATCTGGGTTCTTGAGACGGGTTCTTCAACGGGTCTAGATTTTAATATAATCTAGGTTCTTGAAACGAGTTCTCATCGGGTCTAGATTCTCCATCCTTGACTTGATTTTGGCTTTCTTGGGGAGTTTTCAAATTGATTGTGGGTTCAAGGGAATTCATTCCCACGGGTTCATATCACGCTTTCATGCCTTTCATGCATCTTCATCAGTTTATGGATTTTCTTAGAAAATACATACAATAGATACAGCGTATAGTCATCAATTCACATGCGTACAATTAATACTTTGGTTGCGTAAACAGGGGCTGCCAAGGAGGGGCCGTACATACTTATACCTTTGAACATTTAGTATTTTCTTTCGTAAAACGTCTTTAGTCTTTTATTAAAGCGTCATAAAGGAGAAGCTTTCGTTTTCATTTTCTTTTATCTTATAAAAACTCTAGAAGAGTATGAACGTAACACTTACCTGGACTCCATGCTACTTGGATGTCATTCAGTCCATTCATGTGCTTGTCAGATGGCAACCTACATACATACACATAACCTTAGCATCATTCTCTATCTAATGCATAAGTAACTTATACTATAAATAGAACTACACTATACTTAGAACACTCTCCTTTTATCCCATGCACTTACGTGCCCTTTACTATGTTAAACCCTTCAGGGACCACTTGTGGTCACCACATCTTCCAACTCATGGTCTTGTCTCAAGTGCTCATCCACTAAGGTGAACCCATTATTCACCTTAGAATTAAAACACTAAGACATCTGTCTCACTCTTCTTACAACCACATTCCGACGCATGATTCCGACCAATGGAATCAAGCATCTCAATCCTAGATAATATGCCTGTCACTACCTTCATGCACCTTAGCCCATTCTAAATCCTCATTCCCATCCATACAAGCACACGGCTCTAAGCCAACTCTGAGGCTTAAGCATCGTGCAACTGTACTACAGATTATCCATTACATATGGTGAATCCGTTCGACAGATGTGTCTAACCAGATTACACATGTACCTTACCCCTTTATCACCTAAGATCAACATATATATAACACGTTGATCACCTGATCGTAGGGACGAGGGCCATACTTCGATACCAATCTTCTCTTAACCAAGCTAGCATGACTCTTCACGCTACCCATCCCTTTTGACAGTTCATCCCAGCACTTAACACGACAAGACTCTATTCACAACTACGCCTTATGTCATGTCACATAGCCCGAGATTGCTCCAGAGCTACAACCTTGTCGCGTTACCCATCATTCTCCTACATCAACTCCTGACTCATCACGAGTACGGTTCCTCACGTACTCCCATCACATCGTGACATCTCATCATGTTCCCTTTACGCCATTCCTACACTTTAACACTTCACCCATCATAAGCATGACTTCCAATAACCACGTCACTTTGTGATGTTGCCCAGTCATGCTTCCGCTACATACTCTTACATTTGTTCCACTACTTCGCCCATCACAAGCATGACTGTCAGTAGTCATGTCACTTCGTGACATTCCTCAGTCATGTTTCCGCTGCGCACTCTTGTACTTGTTCTAATACTTCACGCATACCCCTAGCCATAAGTCCATCACAGTGACACTTGTCACCTCAGACTACAGGCTATGCCATAACTACTTCGGGATATTGTTCCATAGTTCCTGACATTATTCATCACGTTCCACGCCCATCAAACACATAACCATCCTTATCTCTACGACACGCCACACGGAGTGTCGCTGCTATGTGGAGTACACTCCACGTATATTCCCTTCATATATACCACGCCACATCACCACTATGGCATACCTGCCTTATGGTACATCACTATATCACATGGAGTACACACCTTGTATACTCCATCTACATGCATTACGCCACATCACCATTATGGCATATCCGCCACATGGTCCATCACCCATCAAATGGAGTACATTCCACATGTACTCCATTCATACACATTCCGCTACATCACCATTATGGCATACCCGCCATATGATGCGTCTCACCATCACATGGAGTACATTCCATTTGTACTCCCCTCGTATACAACACGCCACATCACCACTATGGCATACAACATATATTGCATCTCACCATCACATGGAGTACATTCCACATGTACTCTATTCATACACATCCTGCTACATCACCATTATGGCATATCCGCCATATGATGCATCACTCCACTACAGGGAATACGCTCTGCATATACTCCATGCACGTTATGCCACATCACCACTATGGCATACACGCCATATGGTGCATCTCACCATCTCATGGAGTACATTCCATTTGTACTCCCCACATATACAACATGCCACATCACCATTATGGCATACCCGCCATATGGTGCATCTCACCATCACATGGAGTACATTCCACATGTACTCCTTTTTATACGCACTACGCCACTGAGTACACTCCACTTGTACTCATCCCGTTCCACAATATGCCAGGAGGGTATATTTTACATATACTCTCCTTGTCTCACATTACGCCACACATAAAGTACACCCAGCGTGTACTATTCCCATTCCACATATGCCACATTACCATTATGGCGTATTCGCCACTTGGTGCATTACTCCACCATACGGAGTACATCCCACATGTACTCCCTTCACATATACACTACGCCACATACACTCAGTGTGTACTGTTTCCATTCCACATACACCACGCCACCATTACAGCACATTCCCCAATCACAGTACATGGCACAGTCCACAACACTTCCCATCTACACCCAACACATCACAGCACAGTACACGGCACAATGCACCTCCATATAACATAGATAAGCCCAATCACTACACATAATGCCCAACACTTCATCATACAACACCACATCTCGATACCACAATTCCACAAATACTAACAGCACACTCCACAACCTAGTCAACTGATCAATATCTAACATAACTAACGAGAGATAGAGGGTTATACCATCGATGGGATAACCCGT
>NW_023360258.1:0-225 GCF_001411555.2 Juglans regia
CTGGGCAGTTTCTAATAGGTTGGGAAAAAACCTATGAGTGTCTATATATATATGAGGTGAAACCCTAGAGAGCCGAGAGAGAGAGACGTGAGCGCGGATGAAAGTTTGTGTTGTGTGTGAGCATGCACGACGTGAACGAGAGAAAAAAAAAAAAAACCTTACGGGAAAAAAGAGAAAAAAAACCAAAAAAAAAGAAAAAAAAAAAAAAAAAAAAAAAAAAAAAAA
>NW_023360259.1:0-221 GCF_001411555.2 Juglans regia
TCCTTCTTGTCAATTTATCTCGCAAGGCGGAAAAAACAAAAACGAGGGGTGCAACACGAGGACTTCCCAGGAGGTCACCCATCCTAGTACTACTCTCGTCCAAGCACGCTTAACTGCGGAGTTCTGATGGGATCCGGTGCATTAGTGCTGGTATGATCGCACCCATCAAACTAATTACTTAAAATTCATATAATCCTTGAGCGACATACTAGCGTCCTTCC
>NW_023360260.1:0-209 GCF_001411555.2 Juglans regia
AAGGCCATCAAGGTCCGGAAGCCACCTCAATGAAGCATGTGCGTAGCACTGGGTGCCATAACACCATCCGCCGTGCACATCTACGTCAAAGAGGAAGCAAACAAGCACACAGGCCCGGCCACCATGCGGCCAACCAAATGTAAAATGAAAAATGGAGATGCCCGTCAAACCCCATGGAAGCGAGGCCAGCATCATCCGGATACCCCCGA
>NW_023360261.1:0-262 GCF_001411555.2 Juglans regia
TGGTCCAGAAAAACCTTTACCACTGAATACTGGAACGTGTCCATTGCATATTTTACATAATGCTTTCAAGAATGCCATAAAAAAATCTGGTTGGCAACACACAATTGATTTCCGCAAGTCATCACATCGTCTTTATAAAAATTTCCCCTCGAGGCGTGGTTTATGTATCCTACATACAAATTCATCCAGATTCCCTCTAAAATTTTGTGGGCATCGATGGCTAGAAAATCGAGATGTAGTCATAAGAATGATTGATATCCTT
>NW_023360262.1:0-205 GCF_001411555.2 Juglans regia
GCGAACCGGCGATCTGATCGAAACCCATAGCTACGCGATGGGCAGGGCGCGATTTTCCTAAAAATCCACTCCCGAGTTGTCCTTCTTGTCAATTCCTCTCACAAGGCGGAAAAAACAAAAACGAGGGGTGCAACACGAGGACTTCCCAGGAGGAGACCCATCCTAGTACTACTCTCGCCCAAGCACGCTTAACTGCGGAGTTCTG
>NW_023360264.1:0-260 GCF_001411555.2 Juglans regia
GGGTTATACCATCGACGGGATAACCCGTGCGTTACTCATTGATCGTCACAGCCGATGATGTCGGAAGTGTCGTACGTGGTGGCTAACTCATGTACGTTAACTGTTTAGGTGTTTGGATAGCTAGGTGTGGTCTTGGAAGGGCTCGTGATGGCCTTGTGATGATGGTAAAGAGCATAACATGACATGGCATGGCATATTCTTGTACATGGCATATTCTTTTACATGGCATAGTATAACGTGATATTACATAACATGCTATG
>NW_023360266.1:0-228 GCF_001411555.2 Juglans regia
GCTTGTGCACGGCGGATGGTGTTATGGCACCCAGTGCTACGCACATTGTTGCTCTCGGGGGTATCCGGATGATGCTGGCCTCGTTTCCATGGGGTTTGACGGGCGACGACCGTTTTTTGGGCTCGCTTTCGTGGGGGTGATTCCTACATTCTCGCTTGCTTTCTAGCAACAAGCTTGTGCTTTAGGGACGGATTTGGTGGCACCTAGTGCCGCGCATGGGCTTGTTGA
>NW_023360267.1:0-1180 GCF_001411555.2 Juglans regia
CTTTGCCTACCATGTCAAGCACACAAAGGTCCGACGAAGAACACCGTAGATCCCACAAACTCTACAAAAGCAATCTTCCTTGTTGCCTCAAAAGATTGCAATACAACACTCACAACATGGCCCCCCAATGTTGCCACCCGACGTGCATGAACGGGGGCGAACACTTGTGTCGTGCTTTTGGACAATTGAAACCACCCAAATTGGTTTCCTAAATTCATTCCAATACATCTTGGATGTGTTCCAAGCATCACCTATCGATTTTTGCCTATTTTCGATTTTTTTTGATTTTTCGGATTTATTTAATCAAAAAAATTAAATAAAAAAAATCCCGATGTCGAAAAATTGTGAGGCTTGCTCCTACTTCAAGATATGATTTTTCTAAGCATGCCTGCAAAAAATCTCGTCCAAATTCAAAGTATTTCGATAAAAAAGGCCTTTATGTTTCCTCGGACATTTGATGTTTCCTCCTGCCGGTTGGGATTTGGCTCTAAATGCTCTTTAGGGGGGGCATGCAAGCCCCAACATGGTCAGCCGGGAGGGCTGACCATGCCGCCCCCCTCACATGGGCAACACAGCCATGGAGGAAAGGGGAATACTTACATACAATACCACTTACGTGAGGGTATCGTCCAGCCTTGGCGACAGTTTAATGGCGCGACTTGTGGCCGACCCGACTCCGTGACCGTTTTGGGCTTTCGTTTAATTGGGGTGATTCCACATTCGATTGCTTTCTAACCTTGAGTACTTTTAGAGACGGTTTGGTGGCACCTAATTGCTGCGCGTAACTTGTTGATGGGGGCAGTCGGTCGTGCTAGGGGCTTTCTCCCGTTGGCTAGCCCTCGGGTGCTCTAGTCTACCCCATGGCGGTTGGGCCTATTTGTTTGGATGCCTCCTTTGCAACATGCTTGTGCACGGCGGATGGTGTTATGGCACTCAGTGCTACGCACATTGTTGCTCTCGGGGGTATCCGGATGATGCTGGCCTCGCTTCCATGGGGTTTGACGGGCGACGACCGTTTTTTGGGCTCGCTTTCGTGGGGGTGATTCCTACATTCTGGCTTGCTTTCTAGCAACAAGCTTGTGCTTTAGGGACGGATTTGGTGGCACCTAGTGCCGCGCATGGGCTTGTTGATGGGGGCAATCGGTCGTGCTAGGGGCTTTCTCCCGTTGGCTAGCCCTCG
>NW_023360269.1:0-200 GCF_001411555.2 Juglans regia
TTGTGCTGGTATGATCGCACCCATCAAACCAATTATTTAAAATTCATATAATCCTAGGGCGACCTACTGGCGTATTTCCGACCCAATGCGAACCGTTGATCTGATCGAAACCCTTGGCTACGCCATGGGCAGGGCGCGATTTTCCTAAAAATCAACTCCCAAGTTGTCCTTCTTGTAAATTCCTCTCGCAAGGCGGAAAA
>NW_023360270.1:0-207 GCF_001411555.2 Juglans regia
CAAGGCAAGCCATGGGGCGTGCGAGCGGGGCTGTCAAGGCAGGCCATGGGGCTTGCCACGGGGCTGCCAAGGCATGCCATGGGGCTTGCCACGGGGCTGTCAATGCAAGCCACGGGGCTGCCAAGGCAGGCCATGGGGCGTGCGAGCGGGGCTGCCAAGGCATGCCATGGGGCTTGCCACGGGGCTGCCAAGGCATGCCATGGGGCT
>NW_023360271.1:0-229 GCF_001411555.2 Juglans regia
ATATAGAATGGTTCAAACCAATTGATTTGGCAACCTGATGGCCTAGTTCTTCTTGGATATCAGCAATGACCCCCATACGCGCGCCATGCTTGGCAAAAAGATGTGCAGTCGCCTCCCCAATGCCCCTAGCACCGCCTGTGACTATGACCAGTTTGCCTTCCAGTTTCTTCTTGAGCAATGTGGTTTCCGTCATTGTTATATGACAATAAAATTATAGGATGGATGGGGG
>NW_023360272.1:0-255 GCF_001411555.2 Juglans regia
ACCCAGTGCTACGCACATGCTTCATTGAGGTGGCTTCCGGACCTTGATGGCCTTGTTCCCATGGGGTTGAACCTTGATACGGTTTCCTTCTTGATGCGTTGATCGTCGTGGGGGTTCGATCCTCGTGCATGGCATCCTTGAGGTGTGAGTGTGGCATGGTGTTTGGTGCTTCTTAGCACTAGATTCCTACGCGTGCTCTCGGCCGACGATGGGTTGTTTGCTGGTTTGGCTTGGCTCCCAAGGGGTTGAGACCTC
>NW_023360274.1:0-209 GCF_001411555.2 Juglans regia
GGGGGGGGGGGGGGGGGGGGGGGGAATTTTGATGCCCCATGCCCCAGACAGCTTTAGCACTTGATGCATGCCACTGTTTCCTACCATGCAATTTTGCTTAATTATGGCAATACTATCGTCAAAACACAAATGACTTTTATGACATGTTTCAACGTTCCATTAATTTGAATAGTATTAACATTTGAAGAAGGGGGGGGGGGGGGGGGGGG
>NW_023360276.1:0-220 GCF_001411555.2 Juglans regia
TCTGTGTTTTTCAAAAAGCTGAAAGCGAAAACCCAACAATATACAAACCGAGCTAAATATATTAATAACAAAATATACAAATCTAAAAAACAGAATCAATAAAAAGATATACAAATCCAAACCCAAAAAAAAAAAAAAAAAAACTGAAAGACATATACAAACCTCAAAGCACCATCAAACTCCAAACCAAAAAGTGCAAATTCCCTGCAAAAAAACAAAG
>NW_023360277.1:0-212 GCF_001411555.2 Juglans regia
AGAGGAAGCAAACAAACACACAGGCCCGGCCACCATGCGGCCAACCAAATGTAAAATGAAAAATGGAGATGCCCGTCAAACCCCATGGAAGCGAGGCCAGCATAATCCGGATACCCCCGAGAGCAACAATGTGCGTAGCACTGGGTGCCATAACACCATCCGCCGTGCACAAGCATGTTGCAAAGGAGGCATCCAAACAAATAGGCCCAACC
>NW_023360279.1:0-224 GCF_001411555.2 Juglans regia
GGATGGTGTTATGGCACCCAGTGCTACGCACATTGTTGCTCTCGGGGGTATCCGGATGATGCTGGCCTCGCTTCCATGGGGTTTGACGGGCATCTCCATTTTTCGTTTTACATTTGGTTGGCCGCATGGTGGCCGGGCCTGTGTGTTTGTTTGCTTCCTCTTTGACGTAGATGTGCACGGCGGATGGTGTTATGGCACCCAGTGCTACGCACATGCTTCATTGA
>NW_023360280.1:0-209 GCF_001411555.2 Juglans regia
ACATCACTCAAAATGTCTAATACTCTTGTGTTGTGATCTTCAAGTCTCTCTATACGTCCCCGATTGGAACCCGCCACCATCTCGGTCTCTTGATGGCTTGTGGCCATGTTGCTTGCAAACTAGCTTCTTTGAACACTTGCAAACTGACTTGCGACTGAAAATTCTGGTTGAGGGAGTTTCGGACAGCAACTTGTACTCTTCAATGGCGA
>NW_023360281.1:0-261 GCF_001411555.2 Juglans regia
TAATCAAAATTCAGTAACAAAATTAGAACGAATATTTAAATTATTGAAAACTCTTGAATAAACTAAATATTTGTAGATGGTTAACTTTTAAAAAAATATATATATGTTGCAATTAGGCACGGTGTAAAAAGACTCAACTGTGCGTATAGAAAAACTTAAAAAAAAAAAAGGCATCTACTTGGATAGTCTCTTGAAATCATCTTAACTCCTGCGGATTATTGATCGGAATGTAGGGCATAGTTGGTAGGTGCTGCAATTAGA
>NW_023360283.1:0-221 GCF_001411555.2 Juglans regia
TTGAAACAGGTGTAATTCAATTTACACCTTTTGCTATGGCAGCTAAATCTTGCCTTAAAAACATCCTTTCCCAAAATGTGATATTTTCTCTTCTTCCCAAAAAATTTAGAACCTGCCCCCGCCCCACTTCTTTTTTTTGCCCTAGGTGTCATTCACTTCAGGTTTTTTTACCCTATTTCTGGAAATTGTATTGTGTGTGCTTCCTATTTTTTACACCTTTT
>NW_023360284.1:0-224 GCF_001411555.2 Juglans regia
GGGGGGGGGGGGGGGGGGGGGGGGGGGGGGGGGGGGGGGGGGGGGGGGGGGGGGTGGGGTTCGGGGGGCGCGCGGATGATCCAACTTAAATCAGGGAAATTTACAGTAAATTGAGATGACAGTAAAAAATTAAATAAAAAATTATTTTTAATATTAATATTATTTTAAAATTTTTAAAAATAAATTATTTATTATATTTTAAATAAAAATTTAAAAAATTATGA
>NW_023360285.1:0-200 GCF_001411555.2 Juglans regia
AAGTGGCAGAGTGGCCTTGCTGCCACGATCCACTGAGATTCAGCCCTGTGTCGCTTCGATTCGTCCCTCCCCCTCAAACCACATCACCTTCCACGAATTCCTGGCCGAGGTTACCAACAAGGACTTGTCCAAAATCGGTGCACGACGTGCTCCCGCAAAGGGTGTTGGTCGAGTAAGACAGCAGGACGGTGCCCACGGGC
>NW_023360286.1:0-208 GCF_001411555.2 Juglans regia
GTATGATCGCACCCATCAAACTAAATACTTAAAATTCAAATAATCCTTGAGCGACATACTAGCGTCCTTCCGATCCCAATCCAATCGGAGATCTGATCCAAACCCATGGCTACGCGATGGGCAGGGCGAGCTTTTCCGAAAAATCCACTCCCGAGTGCTCCTTCTTGTCAATTTATCTCGCAAGGCGGAAAAAAAATCAACGAGGGGT
>NW_023360287.1:0-208 GCF_001411555.2 Juglans regia
CACCCCGAAATGGGTCTCGACGCACGGGTTTCTCCCCGTAGCGCCGCCGTTGGCCCCTCCTACGCCACCGCACCACCAGCAGCAGCCTCGTCCTTCGCCGACGACCCCTCCTCTTCCTCCTTTCCTCCAGCCGAAGCCCCAGCCTTGCCTTCTCTCTTCACGGATCTGTTGGTTTGTGATTTGTGTGTTGATTTTGTGATTTGAATAT
>NW_023360288.1:0-221 GCF_001411555.2 Juglans regia
ATTTAAAGATTAAATTAGAGTATATAAGGATTGTGTGGTACAAAGACATCTTCCAAATTTAAGCATGAAGAAGAATTTTTTTTTTTTTTTTTTTTGAACTTGTACAAAGCTTTGGGGCTGGTTTTGGAAAATAAAAGACAAAAAATTGAATAAAAATATTATAAAGTTAAAATATTATTAGAAAATAATTTGTTTTCATATTATTTATATTTTAGAATTTG
>NW_023360290.1:0-202 GCF_001411555.2 Juglans regia
TTCTTAATTATTTTAAATCTTTTCCAAATACTTCAAACAACAAAATATTTCAAATCATGAAGTTAGAATTGGTCAAATGAGATGATCAAGTTACCCTCGCTTGGGATTTAATGGAGACTAAAATGTCGGAACATGCAATGCATAGTTACATACTCCTTCGCCCACCCCCCCCCCCCCCCCCCCCCCCCCCCCCCCCCCCCCC
>NW_023360291.1:0-254 GCF_001411555.2 Juglans regia
AGGGTTTAGGGTTTAGGGTTTAGGGTTTAGGGTTTTAGGGTTTAGGGTTTAGGGTTTAGGGTTTAGGGTTTTAGGGTTTTAGGGTTTAGGGTTTAGGGTTTAGGGTTTAGGGTTTAGGGTTTAGGGTTTTAGGGTTTTAGGGTTTAGGGTTTTTAGGGTTTAGGGTTTAGGGTTTTAGGGTTTAGGGTTTTAGGGTTTAGGGTTTAGGGTTTAGGGTTTAGGGTTTAGGGTTTAGGGTTTAGGGTTTAGGGTTT
>NW_023360292.1:0-238 GCF_001411555.2 Juglans regia
AAAAATATTTACAGTAAATGCACCAAATCTGAAAAGAATAGAGTAGAACGAAAATACCAAGAACACAAGGATTTAACGTGGTTCGATCCTTTCGGATCTACATCTACAGGGGGAACTGGCCAGAGATCATCTTATTGAAGCTTCAAATCGAAAAGATGTACAGGTTACAAGATTCAAGTCATCAATATGACCTTAACTCTCTCAGATTACTCACTGATTTACAAGTTTCTCAAAAACC
>NW_023360293.1:0-205 GCF_001411555.2 Juglans regia
TAAGAACGGGAGAAAGAAGTGATAAAATGGAGAGAAGTATGTCTTGCACGACTTTAGACTTCTGGAGGGAGAAGTTATGGGCTTGAATGACCCTTGATTGGAGGAGGATATGTGACATAAAGGGGAGAATAGAGAGGGGCAGAGACTGCTTGCAGCAGCTGTGAAAGATGGAGGTTGATGGAGTGGATTTCTCCTTCACATCAAG
>NW_023360294.1:0-204 GCF_001411555.2 Juglans regia
TTGTACAGATCTGGCCAGCCAAGTGGGGGTACAAAACTTAGCCATGAAGCAATCCTATGGTGACCAAATTCGTGGGCCTTAAAGGGCCTAAACCGAATGGGCCTCAAATTTGGGGTTTAAAGAGGGTTTGGGTTGCTATCAAGCCCAAATCCAATATCACTTGGTCCAATCAATTTTTCAAGGTTAACAAGGTTGGATAATGAT
>NW_023360295.1:0-255 GCF_001411555.2 Juglans regia
TAGTAGGACTTCCACAGTAAGATTTTAAAGAAATCTCAATAAGTTATAATTCATGACAACAACTAATAATGCAAGTAATGACGATGAATATAAAAAAAATTGATTTTCAAAGTAAATAGAATTAAGATCATACATACTGAGACGCTAGGCTCCAAACAAATAAAATATTAATGCAGTCTTCTCGAACTCCAACTCCATTTTATGTTGAATAAGGGTACAGATTCCAGAAACATATGAAAGTTTGGAATTAGTAAT
>NW_023360296.1:0-264 GCF_001411555.2 Juglans regia
CGGCGGTTTCTGGAGCCGCAACGTGAAGAAGCTCACGGTGGTTAAAGGTTGCAATGGCTCACGGGAGGAGGAGAAACATCCTCTGTTTCGAGAGTGAAAAACAGAGGCTTGCGGGATGGCTATCGAAGGCTACGTGTTCACGGCTGGGGCACGATGGCGGCGTATGGCAGCGTTGAGGAGGAGCAAGCGGCGACTTGACTTCCTTGGGAGGCTGCGCTTTCCAGGAGACGGTTGGGTAAAACCGTGAAGATGCAGGATGGCTTT
>NW_023360297.1:0-229 GCF_001411555.2 Juglans regia
CTAGCTGCACAGTAGCAAATATGGAAATCCTTTCTCGACTTCTAAAGCAACCAATTAATTATATTATCTTAACTCTAACTTAATTAAGGGAAATGCTTTGAATTCGAGATCCAAAGTGTGTCCTGAATGTTTTTTTTTTTTTTTTTTACTGAATGATTAAAAAAAGATTTTTTTAATAATATTGTGATTTTTTTATTTTTTTTTAAATGTTTATGATGATTAAAAAAAT
>NW_023360298.1:0-222 GCF_001411555.2 Juglans regia
AAACCAGCAAACAACCCATCGTCGGCCGAGAGCACGCGTAGGAATCTAGTGCTAAGAAGCACCAAACACCATGCCACACTCACACCTCAAGGATGCCATGCACGAGGATCGAACCCCCACGAAGATCAACGCATCAAGAAGGCAACCGTATCAAGGTTCAACCCCATGGGAACAAGGCCATCAAGGTCCGGAAGCCACCTCAATGAAGCATGTGCGTAGCAC
>NW_023360299.1:0-240 GCF_001411555.2 Juglans regia
GTGCGTAGCACTGGGTGCCATAACACCATCCGCCGTGCACAAGCATGTTGCAAAGGAGGCATCCAAACAAATAGGCCCAACCGCCATGGGGTAGACTAGAGAACCCGAGGGCTAGCCAACGTGAGAAAGCCCCTAGCACGACCGATTGCCCCCATCAACAAGCCCATGCGCGGCACTAGGTGCCACCAAATCCGTCCCTAAAGCACAAGCTTGTTGCTAGAAAGCAAGCGAGAATGTAGG
>NW_023360301.1:0-252 GCF_001411555.2 Juglans regia
TAATCAAAATCAATATTGGCACAAATTACAAGTATCTTCTCAAATTTCAAGTCACCATAAATTCCTCAAAATTGGCATAAATTTGAACTCCTAATTAGATTAAAAGAAAAATTAATGCAAAGTAAAACAACACCAATCAGCCCCCTCTTATTATGGTCAAGAAGGGGTGCATTTTAATGCACCACCACACATATTGACCAAAGATACACACATACATACATACAAAACATACATGTATACTAAAGGAACTCT
>NW_023360302.1:0-201 GCF_001411555.2 Juglans regia
TTTGGGAAAATCTCGCCCTGCCCATCGCGTAGCCATGGGTTTGGATCAGATCTCCGTTTGGATTGGGATCGGAAGGACGCTTGTATGTCGGTCAAGGATTATATGAATTTTAAGTAATTAGTTTGATGGGTGCGATCATACCAGCACTAATGCACCGGATCCCATCAGAACTCCGCAGTTAAGCGTGCTTGGGCGAGAGTA
>NW_023360303.1:0-200 GCF_001411555.2 Juglans regia
TGACATGGTGCTTGTTGAAGAGGTACGTAGGAGAGACATGGGTGAGTCATCGGGTTCAGGATCTGCCCTGATTGGTTACAATAGGGGCAGAGGACATGGCAGGGCAAGCTCCAAAAGCAGGGGGAATAGCAAGACGAGAACTGGGCAGCAGATCACGTGCTGGAGGTGTGGCAAGCCGGGCCACATCAAGAGAAAATGCA
>NW_023360304.1:0-213 GCF_001411555.2 Juglans regia
AAGGGTGTTGGTCGAGTAAGACAGCAGGACGGTGCCCACGGGCCATGCCTTGACAGCCCCGCTCGCACGCCCCATGGCTTGCCTTGACAGCCCCGTGGCTTGCCTTGGCAGCCCCGCTGGAAGCCCCATAGCTTGCCTTGGCAGCCCCGTGGCAAGCCCCATGGCCTGCCTTGACAGCCCCGCTGGAAGCCCCATGGCTTGCCTTGGCAGCCC
>NW_023360305.1:0-250 GCF_001411555.2 Juglans regia
TTGATGGGATAATTTTTAGTGACCCAGTGTTTATAAGCCCAAAGTTGTTTTTCTTTAAAAATAAAACAATGAAAGGGGTACCCCGGGGTTTTGACCCCAAGCCCGCCTCATAAAACCAATCTGGGCGAGCCACTGGGCTACAAATTTCTCTTGGTTTAGGTGGGGTTTATAAATGTATTTATTATACATTTTACTCTTTAAAAAAAAGCTTGCATGATTTATTTGTTTAGATACAGGTTTTTTTTTTTTT
>NW_023360306.1:0-236 GCF_001411555.2 Juglans regia
TCAATGGACAAAACAGTGAGGCTGTGGCACTTGTCTAGCAAGTCTTGTTTGAAAATTTTTTCGCACAGTGACTATGGTAAGTTGATGTGGCCTGCCTGCCTTTCCTTTCCCTTATTCAGCCTCTCTTTAGTACCTGTTGAATTATAGGCCATTGATGTGGATGTTTTTTTTTTTTTTTTCCTTTGATAAGAGTAAATTTATTGACATGAATGAAATAGGCATAGCCCATGTACAAA
>NW_023360307.1:0-278 GCF_001411555.2 Juglans regia
AAATTGCTTGGATTTTGGAAAATGAGAGATAAAAAGTTTAAGAAAAATATTATAAAATTAAAAAATTGATTGAATATAATTTTTTAATATAATTTTTGTTCTAAGATTTGAGCCCTAAATTAATTTAGGGTTTCGGAATTGAGCCCTAAATTAATCTAGGGTTTCGGAATTGAGCCCTAAATTAATCTAGGGTTTCGGAATTGAGCCCTAAATTAATTTAGGGTTTCGGATTTGAGCCCTAAATTAAATTAGGGGTTTCATTCCAAATTAATTACACA
>NW_023360308.1:0-204 GCF_001411555.2 Juglans regia
CAAAAACGAGGGGTGCAACACGAGGACTTCCCAGGAGGTCACCCATCCTAGTACTGCTCTCGCCCAAGCGCGCTTAACTGCGGAGTTCTGATGGGATCCGGTGCATTAGTGCTGGTATGATCGCACCCATCAAACTAATTACTTAAAATTCAAATAATCCTTGAGCGACATACTAGCGTCCTTCCGATCCCAATCCAAACGGAG
>NW_023360309.1:0-207 GCF_001411555.2 Juglans regia
CGCCCTGCCCATCGCGTAGCCATGGGTTTGGATCAGATCTCCGATTGGATTGGGATCGGAAGGACGCTAGTATGTCGCTCAAGGATTATTTGAATTTTAAGTAGTTAGTTTGATGGGTGCGATCATACCAGCACTAATGCACCGGATCCCATCAGAACTCCGCAGTTAAGCGTGCTTGGGCGAGAGTAGTACTAGGATGGGTGACCT
>NW_023360310.1:0-216 GCF_001411555.2 Juglans regia
CCACGGGGCTGCCAAGGCAGGCCATGGGGCGTGCGAGCGGGGCTGCCAAGGCATGCCATGGGGCTTGCCACGGGGCTGTCAAGGCAAGCCATGGGGCTGTCAAGTCAGGCCACGGGGCTCGCTGTGCATGCCATCGGGCTGTCAAGGCAAGCCATGGGGCGTGCGAGCGGGGCTGTCAAGGCAGGCCATGGGGCTTGCCACGGGGCTGCCAAGGCA
>NW_023360312.1:0-206 GCF_001411555.2 Juglans regia
TAATTTATTTATGATATGATATTTATATGTTAATTATCTATTTTAAATTAATTTAAATCAGTATTTAAATTTTTACCATTTAATCAAATTTGGAGAGTTATGATTAAGGATTAGATTTAAATCCTAAAAAGTTTCATTTTCGTCTCGCTTTCTCTTTCTCCCTCTCTAACTTTTTTTTTTTTTTTTACCTAGTGATTAAGGAATTG
>NW_023360313.1:0-266 GCF_001411555.2 Juglans regia
TTTTTTTTTTTTTTTTTTTTTTTTTTTTTTTTTTTTTTTTTTTTTTTTTTTTTTTTTTTTTTTTTTTTTTTTTTTTTTTTTTTTTTTTTTTTTTTTTTTTTGGGCTTGTGTTTGTTTTTGGGCTTATTATTTGTGTTTTATTTCGTTGGGCCGTGTGTGTGTTGTGTGTGTTAGCTGAAGCCCAGCCGAAGACCGGCCCAGCCCATAGCCCCGGCCCAGCCCGTGCGGCCTGTGAGCAGCCAGCCCCTCCCCTTAAGTTGAACGGC
>NW_023360314.1:0-246 GCF_001411555.2 Juglans regia
ATTTATTAGATAAAAGGTCGACGCGGGCTTTGCCCGTTGCTCTGATGATTCATGATAACTCGACGGATCGCACGGCCATCGTGCCGGCGACGCATCATTCAAATTTCTGCCCTATCAACTTTCGATTGTAGGATAGAGGCCAACAATGGTGGTGACGGGTAACGGAGAATTAGGGTTCGATTCCGGAGAGGGAGCCTGAGAAACGGCTACCACATCCAAGGAAGGCAGCAGGCGCGCAAATTACCC
>NW_023360315.1:0-243 GCF_001411555.2 Juglans regia
CCACGCCCCCCATGCCCCCGGCGGGGGGGTATCGTCTCCACCGCCGCCGGCGGTGGTTGTGGCGGCGGCCGCCGCCGGCCGACCATGTCCCGCCGACCGTTTTTTGGGCTCGTTTTCGTGGGGGTGATTCCTACATTCTCGATTGCTTTCTAGCAACAAGCTTGTGCTTTAGGGACGGATTTGGTGGCACCTAGTGCCACGCATGGGCTTGTTGATGGGGGCAATCGGTCGTGCTAGGGGCTT
>NW_023360316.1:0-232 GCF_001411555.2 Juglans regia
GTGGCACCTAGTGCCGCGCATGGGCTTGTTGATGGGGGCAATCGGTCGTGCTAGGGGCTTTCTCACGTTGGCTAGCCCTCGGGTGCTCTAGTCTACCCCATGGCGGTTGGGCCTATTTGTTTGGATGCCTCCTTTGCCACATGCTTGTGCCCGGCGGGTGGTGTTATGGCACCCCGTGCTACGCACATTGTTGCTCTCGGGGGGATCCGGACGATGCTGGCCTCGCTTCCAT
>NW_023360317.1:0-213 GCF_001411555.2 Juglans regia
TACAAGTAAAGGAAATAATGTACACAACTTTACAAACAAAAGAAAAAGAAACACATCGATGCAGGAAGGGAAATGTTCAACTGACGGGGTTGTCATTGGCGGGGGTTGTCCAAAAGGGCGCTTTAGCGCCCCGGGGGCTGAAGGGAGGCCTTGCACTTTAGTGCCCTCAAGTTCCTTTGGGAATTCAATAGCACATGATCTCCCATTCTTTCC
>NW_023360319.1:0-237 GCF_001411555.2 Juglans regia
TACTGGGACCGATGGTCCCAACCGATGCAGTGTATTTTTAAAGTTTTTTTTTTTTTCATTTCTTTTAAATATTTTCTGTGGTTATTTTCTGTGGCGTAGCAGCTCCCTTTCAAAATTACCAAAAGTAATCTGAAAAACGTACACTATGGATCCTTATACGCTATTGAAAATCCCAGCGATAGCTCTAGCGGTGGGACCGCTTCAATCTCAGCGAGAGCTCCAGCGGTGGGACCGCTC
>NW_023360320.1:0-216 GCF_001411555.2 Juglans regia
GCGCAACGCCCTCGACCTATTCTCAAACTTTAAATAGGTAGGACGGCACGGCTGCTTTGTTGAGTCGTGCCAAGGAATCGAGAGCTCCAAGTGGGCCATTTTTGGTAAGCAGAACTGGCGATGCGGGATGAACCGGAAGCCGGGGTACGGGGCCCAACTGCGCGCTAACCTAGAACCCACAAAGGGGGTTGGGCGATTAAGACAGCAGGACGGTGG
>NW_023360321.1:0-212 GCF_001411555.2 Juglans regia
GTTGTCTGGAGAAGAGATAGGGGAACAACTGCAACATGTTAGAGCGAACAATTTGGGAAAAGGTGGGGGAAAAAAAAAGAAAAACCGAGCCGTATCAGAATTGAATTGGACAAAACGTAGTATTTTTTTTTATTTGCCGTATTGGTCGTCATGCAAGTTGCGACATAGTTTGGATGTAATGCACATAGAGAAGAATATTTGTGATAATATAC
>NW_023360322.1:0-203 GCF_001411555.2 Juglans regia
AAGGCGGAAAAAACAAAAACGAGGGGTGCAACACGAGGACTTCCCAGGAGGTGACCCATCCTAGTACTACTCTCGCCCAAGCACGCTTAACTGCGGAGTTCTGATGGGATCCGGTGCATTTGTGCTGGTATGATCGCACCCATCAAACCAATTATTTAAAATTCATATAATCCTAGGGCGACCTACTAGCGTATTTCCGATCC
>NW_023360323.1:0-207 GCF_001411555.2 Juglans regia
CATGTAGTTTCGAAGGATGGTATTTCAGTAGACCCAGGAAAAGTGGAAGCAGTGGTTAATTGGTCGGCACCGAGGAATGTTCATGAGGTTAGAAGCTTCTTGGGATTGGCGGGGGATTACCGTCGGTTCATTGATGGGGTTTCCAAGATAGCAGTTCCTCTCACTGCACTCACCAGGAAAAATAATAAGTTTGAATGGACAGCAAAG
>NW_023360324.1:0-215 GCF_001411555.2 Juglans regia
CATTAGTGCTGGTATGATCGCACCCATCAAACTAATTACTTAAAATTCATATAATCCTTGAGCGACATACTAGCGTCCTTCCGATCCCAATCCAAACGGAGATCTGATCCAAACCCATGGCTACGCGATGGGCAGGGCGAGATTTCCCGAAAAAACCACTCCCGAGTGGTCCTTCTTGTCAATTTATCTCGCAAGGCGCAAAAAACAAAAACGAG
>NW_023360325.1:0-233 GCF_001411555.2 Juglans regia
GTTTAGGGTTTAGGGTTTAGGGTTTAGGGTTTAGGGTTTAGGGTTTAGGGTTTAGGGTTTAGGGTTTAGGGTTTAGGGTTTAGGGTTTGGGGTTTTAGGGTTTAGGGTTTAGGGTTTAGGGTTTAGGGTTTAGGGTTTAGGGTTTAGGGTTTAGGGTTTAGGGTTTAGGGTTTAGGGTTTAGGGTTTAGGGTTTAGGGTTTAGGGTTTAGGGTTTAGGGTTTAGGGTTTAGGG
>NW_023360326.1:0-240 GCF_001411555.2 Juglans regia
GTCTCCCGGAGTCAAGTCCTGTCCTGCAGTCTCATCTTCATAAATGTCATCACCGGGGGGGTTTAAAAACATGAAAAACAAACTAAAATGAGTCGAATACTCAATAAGCAACACATCATACAGTAAACATAAATAAACATAAGGAGTCTTGGAAAGCGTGCGTATTCAAAAATACATGCATAAATAACATGAGCATGAACATTAACTTATCTTTCACTTATCATAGGCCGTTACCCACTG
>NW_023360327.1:0-212 GCF_001411555.2 Juglans regia
CAACAATGTGCGTAGCACTGGGTGCCATAACACCATCCGCCGTGCACAAGCATGTTGCAAAGGAGGCATCCAAACAAATAGGCCCAACCGCCATGGGGTAGACTAGAACACCCGAGGGCTAGCCAACGTGAGAAAGCCCCTAGCACGACCGATTGCCCCCATCAACAAGCCCATGCGCGGCACTAGGTGCCACCAAATCCGTCCCTAAAGCA
>NW_023360328.1:0-204 GCF_001411555.2 Juglans regia
TTTTTTTTTTTTTTTTTTTTTTTTTGTTGGGATGGACAGTCTTTTGCATATGCTTATCCGCCATTAATTTCTTGTGTTGATTCCCTTCTAAAGCTGCTCTCGATAGCTTTGCCAGTTAATGATGAGAAGTCATATTTTCTCTATAAGTTTGTAACAACAATCTTTGCACTAACTGCTCAATAAATTTATCTGATTAACGACCGA
>NW_023360330.1:0-243 GCF_001411555.2 Juglans regia
TCTCTCTCTCTCTCTCTCTCTCTCTCTCTCTCTCTCTCTCTCTCTCTCTCTCTCATTTTTATTTCATTTTATGATTTAAAGAAAGCTATTAGGTAATCAAGTCATTGTAAGTATTAAGATTGATCTATTTTTTATTTTTTTTTATCAAATCTGAGAAATAATATTTGCCTTGTTTTGCTATATATGCTTGTGGGACTATTATCTCTCTCTATATATATGGGAGGATTTAGAGATAGAGAGAGA
>NW_023360331.1:0-203 GCF_001411555.2 Juglans regia
AGACCCAATGAGAACTCGTTTCAAGAACCTAGATTATATTAAAATCTAGACCCGTTGAAGAACCCGTCTCAAGAACCCAGATTACAAAGGAGGAACGCCACAAGGGTTGTGATTTACCTTTGATAAGTTCAAAAGTTCAATTAAGAACAAGAGGAGTAAAACTCAACTCACAATGAATAAATTCATCAAATTTCATAAACTTC
>NW_023360332.1:0-300 GCF_001411555.2 Juglans regia
AAAATCATAATATTATTAAAAAATATTTTCTAAATTATGAAAAAAATAAAAAATTATAAAAAATATTTTTTATAATTTTTTATTTTACTTCGTGATTAAGAAAATATTTTTTAATATATATATATTTTTTACTTTTTGATTAAGAAAATACCTTCTTAATCTGAAAGTAAAAAAAATAAATATTAAAAAATACTTTCTTAATCACGAAGTAAAATAAAAAAATTATTAAATATTTTTAAAAAATAAAATAAATTTAAAATATCATTAAAAAACACTTCCTTAATCAGAAAATAAAAAAAA
>NW_023360333.1:0-249 GCF_001411555.2 Juglans regia
TTTGCGCCATCTTTTGTCTCCCGAAAATATACTAATTTTTTAATTCACATTATTAGTTTTTGGGGTGGTTTTATGAGTTTTTGCGACAAAAATACCCCGCCACAAATACTAATAAAATTAAATGATAAATCCCCCACTCCTTTCTCCCCCCCCTAAAAAACACTCGCGCGATACTCTGCTCTCTCTCTATCAATCTTTCTCACTCCCTACAACTGTCGAGCCTCTCCTCCCTACTGCGCCACCGCGAAC
>NW_023360334.1:0-203 GCF_001411555.2 Juglans regia
TGCACCCCTCGTTTTTATTTTTTCCGCCTTGCGAGATAAATTGACAAGAAGGACCACTCGGGAGTGGATTTTTAGGAAAATCGCGCCCTGCCCATCGCGTAGCGGTGGGTTTGGATCAGATCTCCGTTTGGATTGGGATCGGAAGGACGCTAGTATGTCGCTCTAGGATTATTTGAATTTTAAGTAATTAGTTTGATGGGTGC
>NW_023360335.1:0-210 GCF_001411555.2 Juglans regia
GGGGGGGGAGATGCCCCAGGGGGGCCCCGCCCCGCCCCCGCCCCCCACATTAAAAAAAAAAATTTTATTTATATATATTAAATAAATATATTGTATATAAATATATACAATTTATAAAAGACTTAAAATTATATTCAAGTCATTGGATTGCTTTGGCCTCCTAGGCCAATCTTTATATAGGAGGCCAAGGCAATACAATAGTCATCTTTA
>NW_023360336.1:0-228 GCF_001411555.2 Juglans regia
TCTTTGTTTTTCTCTCACTTTCTTCACACTCTCTTTTCTTTCCACTCTCTTTTTCTTTTTCACTCTCTTTTTCCCTTTCACACTCTTTTTTATTTTCTCTCTCTTTTTTTCTGTCACTCTCTTTTTCTTCATCTTTTTTTGTACTCTCGACCTCATAATTATTTTTCAACTCATTCTCTCTTTTGCTTGAGGTCTTAGTCTCACCCTCTTCTTTTTTCTCTCTCATTT
>NW_023360338.1:0-255 GCF_001411555.2 Juglans regia
TTGATGTTTCCTCCTGCCGGTTGGGATTTGGCTCTAAATGCTCTTTAGGGGGGGCATGCAAGCCCCAACATGGTCAGCCAGGAGGGCTGACCATGCCGCCCCCCGCACATGGGCATGCCCCTGGCGCCCATGGAAAGGGCGTGTGCCACGCCCCCCATGCCACCGGCGGGGGGGTATCGTCTCCACCGCCGCCGGCGGTGGTTGTGGCGGCGGCCGCCGCCGGCCGACCATGTCCCGACGACCGTTTTTTGGGCT
>NW_023360340.1:0-209 GCF_001411555.2 Juglans regia
GCCTTGACAGCCCCATGGCTTGCCTCGGTGGTGCCCATGGCATGCCCCATGGCATGCACAGCGAGGTTAGCACGGTGCCCACGGGCCATGCCTTGACAGCCCCACGGCTTTCCTTGACAGCCCCATGGCATGCACAGCGAGGTTAGCACGGTGCCCACGGGCCATGCCTTGGCAGCCCGATGGCTTGCCTTGGCAGCCCCACTGGCATG
>NW_023360341.1:0-238 GCF_001411555.2 Juglans regia
GGGCTAATGTAGTGGAGGATCAGGAGGCCACGATGACAAGATTTTTGAGTGGGTTGAATAGGGAGATAGCCAATGTAGTTGAGTTGCAACATTATAAGGAGGTAGAGGATATGGTGCACATGGCTATGGAGGTGGAGAGGCGGCTAAAAGGAAAGGGGACATCAAAGTATACTTTGGGTTCTAGTACTCCTTGGAAACCAAAGTGGGACAAAAATGATCAAGTTGTAACAAAGGAGAA
>NW_023360342.1:0-264 GCF_001411555.2 Juglans regia
TGTGAAACATAAATTTCAAACCTATATTTCTATTTATGTATATATATGTGTGTTTGTGTGTGTATTTTTCTACATTTTTCACGGGACACTTTTTATAGACATAATAAGAAAGTCCAAAGCAATGAAACTTTGATTTTAGGGAAAAAAAAAATTATAAGTCAACAGTTTTTTTTTTTTTTTTTTTTGGAAAGAGTTTTAAGG
Source organism: Juglans regia (assembly GCF_001411555.2). NCBI lineage: Eukaryota > Viridiplantae > Streptophyta > Magnoliopsida > Fagales > Juglandaceae > Juglans > Juglans regia. The sequence continues at coordinate 202 of NW_023360342.1, forward strand.
CTGTGTTTGGCTTTGATCACTCCACTACTATTCAATATTTAATAATTACTTTTTATCTTTTTT
>NW_023360343.1:0-205 GCF_001411555.2 Juglans regia
CGGCGGCGGTGGAGACGATACCCCCCCGCCGGTGGCATGGGGGGCGTGGCACACGCCCTTTCCATGGGCGCTAGGGGCATGCCCATGTGAGGGGGGCGGCATGGTCAGCCCTCCTGGCTGACCATGTTGGGGCTTGCATGCCCCCCCTAAAGAGCATTTAGAGCCAAATCCCAACCGGCAGGAGGAAACATCAAATGTCCGAGGA
>NW_023360344.1:0-206 GCF_001411555.2 Juglans regia
CAAATTCAAAGTATTTCGATAAAAAAGGCCTTTATGTTTCCTCGGACATTTGATGTTTCCTCCTGCCGGTTGGGATTTGGCTCTAAATGCTCTTTAGGGGGGGCATGCAAGCCCCAACATGGTCAGCCAGGAAGGCTGACCATGCCGCCCCCCTCACATGGGCATGCCCCTGGCGCCCATGGAAAGGGCGTGTGCCACGCCCCCCA
>NW_023360345.1:0-247 GCF_001411555.2 Juglans regia
AACTTAAAGGAATTGACGGAAGGGCACCACCAGGAGTGGAGCCTGCGGCTTAATTTGACTCAACACGGGGAAACTTACCAGGTCCAGACATAGTAAGGATTGACAGACTGAGAGCTCTTTCTTGATTCTATGGGTGGTGGTGAATGGCCGTTCTTAGTTGGTGGAGCGATTTGTCTGGTTAATTCCGTTAACGAACGAGACCTCAGCCTGCTAACTAGCTATGCGGAGGTGACCTTCCGCGGCCAGC
>NW_023360346.1:0-209 GCF_001411555.2 Juglans regia
AGTCATGGATCAAGAGGTTGATCAAAACAAGTTAGAAACAAAATTCTGTTTTGAACTTAGAAGAGAAACCAAAAAGTTCAAGTATGGTTTTAGTGATTTTGATGTCTTTTGTTCATGATTCAAAACATGATTATTCTTAAGAATATGTTATGAGTGTAGTAGAAGAAAAATTTTGGTTTAATCATGAGTTTTGAGATTTGAAAGAATTA
>NW_023360347.1:0-238 GCF_001411555.2 Juglans regia
AATAATAGAAAATTAGCAAACATACTTTGATTTCCCCTTTTGTTAAGCTCTGGTTGCCTAAGACCGACTCATGCTAGCTCATGCACGCCACGTTCACGGAGTGAAGGACTAGACACAGAGAGTGAGAGATAATGTCCTAGGGGAGAAAGGGAGCTGCTATAGAAAAGAAAAAGGGGAGTTTGTGATGATTTTTCAATATTTTATACTAGGTAATCTAGTATCCTTATGCATGAAGATA
>NW_023360348.1:0-322 GCF_001411555.2 Juglans regia
TCTCCATATAACAAATGAGAAAACAACATCAACAGGATCTTCTGGGTTTAGAGCACACAAATTTTAGGAGAGTGAGAAAAAGATGGGGAGATAAATACGTGTGTGAGGAAGACGAAATACCTGGTTGAATTGGGAGAGGAAGAGAACACGCGAGATCAGAAAGAGAGAGGGAGGGAGGGAGAGAGGGGAGAGAGAGATAGACTAGGTAGGAGGAGAGTGAAGTGAGACTACACGGGGTTTGTAAACTTTCTAAGAAATACAGATGTCAGACTAATATTGGATGAAATAAAAATTGGTAACTCACCGAGTCACGTCTTTAGCC
>NW_023360350.1:0-207 GCF_001411555.2 Juglans regia
TGGCTTGCCTTGACAGCCCCGTGGCAAGCCCCATGGCATGCCTTGGCAGCCCCGTGGCAAGCCCCATGGCCTGCCTTGACAGCCCCGCTCGCACGCCCCATGACTTGCCTTGACAGCCCCATGGCAAGCCCCATGGCCTGACTTGACAGCCCCATGGCTTGCCTTGACAGCCCCATGGCATGCACAGCGAGCCCCGTGGCAAGCCCC
>NW_023360351.1:0-206 GCF_001411555.2 Juglans regia
ATGGGGTGCCCACAGGCCGATGCCAGGAGCACGCAGATGCCGAAGCACGCCTTGCGGCGCGTGCTGCCCTCCACGATCGCGGCAACGACGTCTCCACGGGCTTGACTACAACCCGGGCTTGGGCCGCCGCCGCAATCCGCATCGGTCCACGCCCCGAGTCGATCGGCAGACCGGCATACACCGTTCCACATCCGACCGGGGCGCAT
>NW_023360352.1:0-244 GCF_001411555.2 Juglans regia
CCATGGCTTGCCTTGGCAGCCCCGTGGCAAGCCCCATGGCCTGCCTTGACAGCCCCATGGCTTGCCTTGACAGCCCCGTGGCAAGCCCCATGGCCTGACTTGAAAGCCCCATGGCATGCCTTGGCAGCCCCGTGGCAAGCCCCATGGCATGCCTTGGCAGCCCCGCTCGCACGCCCCATGGCCTGCCTTGGCAGCCCCGTGGCTTGCCTTGACAGCCCCGTGGCAAGCCCCATGGCATGCCTTG
>NW_023360353.1:0-240 GCF_001411555.2 Juglans regia
TAGTTTGATGGGTGCGATCATACCAGCACTAATGCACCGGATCCCATCAGAACTCCGCAGTTAAGCGTGCTTGGGCGAGAGTAGTACTAGGATGGGTGACCTCCTGGGAAGTCCTCGTGTTGCACCCCTCGTTTTGGTTTTTTCCGCCTTGCGAGATAAATTGACAAGAAGGAGCACTCGGGAGTGGATTTTTGGGAAAATCTCGCCCTGCCCATCGCGTAGCCATGGGTTTGGATCAGA
>NW_023360354.1:0-219 GCF_001411555.2 Juglans regia
CCTCGCTGTGCATGCCATGGGGCTGTCAAGGAAAGCCATGGGGCTGTCAAGGCATGGCCCGTGGGCACCGTGCTAACCTCGCTGTGCATGCCATGGGCACCACCGAGGCAAGCCATGGGGCTGTCAAGGCATCGCCCGTGGGCACCGTGCTAACCTCGCTGTGCATGCCACGGGGCTGTCAAGGCAGGCCATGGGGCGTGCCATGGGGCTGTCAAGGCA
>NW_023360355.1:0-231 GCF_001411555.2 Juglans regia
ACCGATTGCCCCCATCAACAAGCCCATGCGTGGCACTAGGTGCCACCAAATCCGTCCCTAAAGCACAAGCTTGTTGCTAGAAAGCAATCGAGAATGTAGGAATCACCCCCACGAAAACGAGCCCAAAAAACGGTCGTCGGGACATGGTCGCCCGGCGGCGGCCGCCGCCACAACCACCGCCGGCGGCGGGGGAGACGATACCCCCCCGCCGGTGGCATGGGGGGCGGGGCA
>NW_023360356.1:0-231 GCF_001411555.2 Juglans regia
CCAAGGCAGGCCATGGGGCGTGCGAGCGGGGCTGCCAAGGCATGCCATGGGGCTTGCCACGGGGCTGTCAAGGCAAGCCATGGGGCGTGCGAGCGGGGCTGCCATGGCATGCCATGGGGCTTGCCACGGGGCTGTCAAGTCAGGCCATGGGGCTTGCCATGGGGCTGTCAAGGCAAGCCATGGGGCGTGCGAGCGGGGCTGTCAAGGCAGGCCATGGGGCTTGCCACGGGG
>NW_023360357.1:0-5494 GCF_001411555.2 Juglans regia
TCTGCAAATAAAATTTTATAAGTTGAAGGTGAAGAAGGTGGATACGGCAACAAAGATAAAATTTGTAGAAAAATACCTCATCTGTCCAGGACCAGGATCAGAGTACTCCAGCTTTGGGATGTGAGCAATCTTGGGCCAATCCTCACCTCCGTCTTGTTCGCATCTTTGTAATAAGATGGGGCAATCATGAATTGTCAACACTTTCAAAGAGGTTAGCCTACTCATTGCTTCAGGCAGTGATGTTAAACCAGAGCATCTAGAAATCGTGAACCGCTCAAGTGATGTCCAATTGCATATCCACTCTGGTATAGTCATCAAGCTTGAACAATTTGAGATTCGGAGCTCTCGTAGAGTGGTAACATGTTGAAGCCCCAACGGGAGAGACACCAATTTCGGAATACTTTTAAACTTCAAAGTGGTGAGGCTTTTAAGCCCTTTCCATTGCATACCATGCTCATCATTGCCTAGATCAAGCACGGGACAATAGAGAACGTCCAGATCTGTAAGTGCAGTGAGATATTGTACACCTTGGGAGAGAGACTCTAATTTAGGGCAAAACATTATGTTCAAACTCTGGAGAGATATGAGGTTTTGCACTGGCAGTGTTTCTAGATCCTCAATTTGATTTAAGGATATTTTCCTCAATTTGGAGAGAGGAGGAGATGAAAAGGCAATGGGTGTAGAGGAAGCGGAGGAGGAGGCATTCGTTATTGTTTGTTGCACTACCTTCCACCTGGCATTCCTTAGGTGTAAATATTCTTCCAGATGTGGAAACATTGGCAATGAAGTCAACAGAGGGCATTTGATTATTGATAATTTTGAAAGACGAAGGAATAGTAAAGCATTTTCATGATCAATGGTATTGACATCCACATTATAAGAGTCACTCCTCCTCCACCAACCCTTCAGATTATGACAGTTAAAGAGGATCATCCTCTCAAGAGATGGAAACAATTCTGATGAAGAAAAAGAAGATAAAGATAACTCATTGTTGTCACTACAATCTGATACGTACTCTATTTCTTTAAGTCCGCTCAGTTCAATACTCTTAAGAAAGGGTAGTCCACTCAATGGTGGCAAATATTTCAATCTCATACAACCCCATAAAACCAAGTGAACAAGATTTGTGAGTGACAAAAGCCACATCGGAACCCTCACACCCCTATAATTAGATATCTGCAGCTCTTTAAGATTTGGGTGAGGTTCAAATCCTTCCAAGGCCATTTCATCACCTGCATTAATAACATTTTCTCTGTTTTCTTCCCTCCAATGTAAAGTCAAAACCTGAAGATGTTCTTTCTTCTTTAGATTTGCACCCTTATAGTCTAATGCCACGTCTTCCTCCCGACTTCTCAAACCCCAAATCTCTAATTCTCCTCTTAAGCTATTTAGTCTATTTAGCTCGCTTAACCTGCCACTATCCTCTGGGGCCGAATCAGAGTGGACAACAAACTTAAATAATGTCTGGAGATTTGTCAGTTGCCCCAATCCACCTGGCATATAAGTCAAACTCCAACATCCATCATTGTAAAGATGCCTGAGGTTGACTAATTTCATAATTCCTCTAGGCAATTCTTTAAGCCTTTCGCAATTAGAGAGTCTTAGTGTATACAAATTTTGCAACCTAGTTATGGAATCGGGCAACTTCTCGATTTTATCATTCCCTGAAAGATCAAGATCTCTTAAATGCTTCAACTTACATATGGAACTTGGTACTAAATCAAGCCCTCTTCCATGTAAACCTAGCACTCGCAAGATCTTCAAATTTGAAAAGATTGCTTCACATGAAGTACTTGACTCTTGCGAATACCAGCATTCACCAACCAAAAGAAGTGTTCGAATCCTACTGGCTTTAGATGTCAAAGTTGGAATTATAAAGGAAAGATCTATATTGTTGACAACTGATATGTGCCGAGTTTTCTGATCACCAATGATTTTTTCCTTAGATTCTAATCTGGTGATCAATGATCCTGCCACTGACATTGCAAGATCATGCATGAGGTCGTGCATTTTACTCACAATCACGTTTCCCAAATCATCCATTTCAGCTTCTTGAAAGAAAGATCTCCAAAGTAAATCCATGAAATACTCATGACCAACATCTTCAAGACATTCATTTTGATTGGATTGCTTGATAAACCCCTGTGCTATCCATAGATTTATCAATTTTGATTTCTTCATCACGTAATCCTTCGGAAATATACTACAATAAGCAAAGCATTGTTTCAAATGTGATGGAAGTTGATCATAACTCAGCTTAAGAGTTGGTATGATTTTATCTTCTTTTATTTTTTGCAGTTTATTGTTGTTAAAAGAAACCCACTCTGCTTCAGAATTTTCCAAGGACAGTAACCTTCCAATTGTTTTGATGACAAGAGGGACACCTGAACACTTTTCTACAATCTCCTTTCCAACTTCCACTTTTCTAGAATTCACTGGCTCTTCTCCGTTATCAAATGCCACTTGTAATTACCTAAGAGGAATTGTAGTCAACCTCAGGCATCTTTACAATGATGGATGTTGGAGTTTGACTTATATGCCAGGTGGATTGGGGCAACTGACAAATCTCCAGACATTATTTAAGTTTGTTGTCCACTCTGATTCGGCCCCAGAGGATAGTGGCAGGGTAAGCGAGCTAAATAGACTAAATAGCTTAAGAGGAAGACTAGAATTTAGGTTTGAGGAGAAGGTAATTGTTCGCAGGGTGCAAATCAAGACATCTTCTGGTTTGACTTTGACTAGGAAAAGTGAAATGCCCACAGTGGAAATGGCATGGAAGGATTTGAGCCTCACCCAAATCCCCAGAGCTGCAGATATCTAATTACAGGGGTGCGGGTTCCAGATACTGGCTTTTGTCCTCTGCGTCTTGTTCACTTGGTTTATGGGTTTGGGTTAATCTTTTAACAGGTGGACTACCTGCAAAATTATTGAGCGGACAAATGAATTTCATCAGATTGTGACAACAATGATTATCTTTATCTTCTGCTATCAGGTGCCATCTCTTGAGAGGGATGATCCTCTTTAATATGTAATCTAGGCGGGTGGAGGAGAGTGACTCTAATGTGGGTCATACATTGATCATGAAAATGCTTTACTATTCCCTTTCCAAAGGTATCTCGATAATCGTGCCCTCTGTTGACCATGCAATGATCTGGAAGAATATTTTCAGAATGCAGGTGGAGAACATTGCAACAAACAATACTTGATACTCTCTCCTTCTACACACTGCACTGTCTCCTCTCTCAGGTGGGAAAACTCCTTAAATCAAATTGAGATCTAAAGCTTGCAAAACCTCACTGTCTCAGGAGTTTGAACACTGTCTTTTGCCCTAAAATTCTCTCCCAAGGACACAATATCTACTTGCAAGTCTGGTGATTTCTCTGTGACCGTGCTTAGTCTGACGTATTAGGCATGGTATGCAATGGAAGGAGCTTAAAAGCCTCACCCTTTGAAGTTTTAAAGTATTCCAGAGTGACTGTCTCCGTTGGGGCTTCCAGCATGTACCACTCTGTCAGAATCCCAAATTGTTCAAGCTGATGACCCATACCAGAGTGGATATTACAGTTGAACATCTTGAGCGGTTCACGATTTCTAGATGCTCTGGTTTAACATCACTGCCTGAAGCAATGAGTAGGCTAACCTCTTTGAAAGTGTTGACAATTCATGATTGCCCCATCTTATTACAAAGATGCGAACAAGACGGAGGTGAGGATTGGCCCAAGATTGCTCACATCCCAAAGCTGGAGTACTCTGATCCTGGTCCTGGACAGATGAGGTATTTTTCTACAAATTTTATCTTTGTTGCCGTATCCACCTTCTTCACCTTCAACTTATAAAATTTTATTTGCAGACACTACTTTGAGTAAAGAAGAAACAGGGGAGAGGGATTGAGAGTTTGCAAAAAAATCTAATGCACTGCGTCTTCTACAAGTAAATAAGTTAGTTATGATTACCTCGCTTTCTTTATTGCTTTTTTCTTCCCTATTCAAATAAGAAATATCACCGTATGCATGATTCTTCACATCCAGGAGAATAGTAAGGAGGAGGAAGAAGAGCAAAGGGAAGAAATATAGGAGGCCGCAATGTTGAGGTTGTCTAATTTCACGACAACAATTTGAACAGGGCCTGCATGTTTCTTAGCATGGAAAGTGATGGTAATTTGATTTTTGCTGAACTTGGGATGATACTGATCATTCTTTTGTACCTGAGGCAGAAGTTATTGGTAGAAAGAATGACAAGAAGAAGATCATAGATATACTTCTTTCTAATTCCAATGTTAAAGAGAATGTAGGAATCCTTCTGATTATATACTGGCATCAGAGGATTAGGAAAGACCACACTAGCTCAATTCATTTTCAATGACCAGACGATCCAAACATATTTTCAGTTAAAAATGTGGGTTTGTGTATCTGATATCTTTGATATTCAAAAAATTGTAGAAAAAATCTTAGAATTTGTAACAAACGAGAAACAAGAAGTTGCTGCAATGGAGGCATTGCCCTCTCGTAATCGGAAAAAAATTTGAAGGAAAGAAGTAGTTACTAGTGTTGGATGATGTGTGGAATGAGGATAGTGAGAAATGGGATAAATTGAAAAATTTGTTGATGCTATCCAAATATTAAAGAGAAGGGATTTATTAATCATGTAATGTTTTGGAACTCAATTACAATAAGCAAAACATTGCTTCAAATGTGAGGGAAACAATATAAGAGTTTCTTTGTATTGTCTTCACTTTCTGTCTCATTTTTCAGTAAAATCGTTGAGTAGTCCTAGCATAGGGAGCCATGCTTTTAACTTGCCTTACTTAATTAGTGGCAAACGAAGCTTGAGTTAGCAAAGTGGGGTTGACAATTCAATACGTTGTTGCTGCACTTAGATCCTTACCTTGAAGGAGATAAAGGAAGATGGGTAACTTACAATAATGTTTATTATAAAGACTTGTCATGTTAGTGTTACTGTTTATGTCCATCATCTATTTTGGTCTATTTTGTCCCTAATAAACAGGCCAAGTATAGTGTTAGTTTCAATTGAAACAGACAGTACTGTAGCCACACATGGGAGTCAACACTTAAGTAGAAATCAAAGGTTTTGATTAGGGGTGATTATGCGCAGTGTTGGTCGGCCGACCATACCGATGAACCGGAGGCTTGTTTGAATTGGAAACGTCAGTCAGTCTAACTAAAGGCAATCGTCAGTCGGTCCCTGGATCCGCGATTTTCGAGGGCGGGCGGTCGAATAAAATTAAAAAAAAAAATATTTTTTATATATATTTTATATATAATAATTGTACAATTAACAATATAAATTTTTAAATATATTATTAATACTTGTTAATATTCTATAAATTAACAATATTTTATATATATCTTCATTTAACCTATCACTATTAACAATGTAAAATTTTAAATATACTATTAACACTTGTTAATATTCTATGAATTAATAAATATATAATATCAATTAGTTAATTATATAGTAATTATATAAATTAATA
>NW_023360359.1:0-217 GCF_001411555.2 Juglans regia
AATATTTCATTGGCAAAGAACCCACTACGCACCCCAACGTTTCTGCTAGTGTCCTGATATGAGGCCCCGCTCCTCCCGCCCCCATCTCGGATTTGCCCAAATTGCCCTTTAGCCCCGTCACCGCCTCGAAGCACAACAAAAGTGCCCTTATGGCTTGTATTTGACCCACCTCCGCTTCACACAAGAGAAGTGTATCATCTGCAAATAAAAGATGTGA
>NW_023360360.1:0-246 GCF_001411555.2 Juglans regia
GAGCCATTCGCAGTTTCACAGTCTGAATTAGTTCATACTTACACATGCATGGCTTAATCTTTGAGACAAGCATATGACTACTGGCAGGATCAACCAGGTAGCAGTCATTCTCGATGCCGGCACCGCACGTAAACCTACCACTCCGGAAGGAGGATAGGATCAAGACGCGAGCACGACAATCGTTCGTGTCAAACGAGAACGCTCGGTTTGGGATAAAGAGGCCGGAGACCCCCCACACCAACACAA
>NW_023360361.1:0-272 GCF_001411555.2 Juglans regia
ACCCATCAAACTAATTACTTAAAATTCATATAATCCTTGAGCGACATACTAGCGTCCTTCCGATCCCAATCCAAACGGAGATCTGATCCAAACCCATGGCTACGCGATGGGCAGGGCGAGATTTTCCCAAAAATCCACTCGCGAGTGCTCCTTCTTGTCAATTTATCTCGCAAGGCGGAAAAAACAAAAACGAGGGGTGCAACACGAGGACTTCCCAGGAGGTCACCCATCCTAGTACTACTCTCGCCCAAGCACGCTTAACTGCGGAGTTC
>NW_023360362.1:0-220 GCF_001411555.2 Juglans regia
GCGTGCTCTCGGCCGACGATGGGTTGTTTGCTGGTTTGGCTTGGCTCCCAAGGGGTTGAGACCTCAACAACTGTCCCGATTGTTACTATTTTCTCTTCTCTTATTTCCCATGCCTCGCGGGGCAGGCTCGACACCACACAATGCTTCCACACGCTCAGCTAGCCTTGTGCTTGGTTGGGGTGTGGTTCAATTTGTTTGATGTTGTGGTCTGGCGGACGTA
>NW_023360363.1:0-217 GCF_001411555.2 Juglans regia
TCCGGTTTTAAACAAAACTCAATCCAAATCTCAATCTAAATCTCAATAAAATACATGTTATTTGCATAAAAGATGAATGCCTACCTTTTAGTGACGGTTGTGGCAGAGTTGACGGCGGCGGTGACGGAGGCGGGGCGGCAAAGAACGGAGAAGACGATGGATACGTAACCGAATGTCGTTTCGACGTTCGGGTTTGGCCTTATATACACAGAACGTT
>NW_023360364.1:0-261 GCF_001411555.2 Juglans regia
TCGTGTGGCGTGTCGCAGAGCTAAGGATGGTTGTGTGGTTGATGGGCATAGAGCGTGATGAGTAGTGTCGGGAAGTGTGGAACAGTGTCTCGAAGTAGTTATGGTGTCGCATGTAGTCTGAGGTGACGGGTGTCACCGTAATTGACTTATGGCTAGAAGGATGGGTGAAGTAGTAGAATAAGTGTAAGAGTGCGCAGCGGAAGCATGACTGGAGAATGTCACGAAGTGACATGGTTACTAGCAGTCGTGCTTATGACAGGT
>NW_023360365.1:0-243 GCF_001411555.2 Juglans regia
TGCAGATTCAGTGTATGAAGGAAGAATTAACTTGAAAATTGAGTGACTTGCAGCTCGATTATTCTCTTCTTATTGAAATCATTATTGTTGTGTGTGGTTGAAAGAAGCAGGCTCTTTTGAATTTTCGTCATTAATGGTAGGAAGATGTCACAGATAAGTTGGTAATTTGGAACTTGTATGCAGATTCAGTGTATGAAGGAAGAATTAACTGGAAAATTGAGTGAATTGCAGCTCGATTATTCT
>NW_023360366.1:0-252 GCF_001411555.2 Juglans regia
ATTGGATTATATATTATATTTGAATTTCACGTTTACTATCTACTGTTGAAACATGACTTCATTTGTACGAATGCGTACGACATTTTATGTTCAGAACAAGTTAGGTCATGACTCATGAGGATTTCGGTTCTTTCGTGATCTCTTGACCCCTCAAGGAAAATGATCGTTTTGGAAGTACCTTTTTCCCTTTTTCAAATCTCATTCTCTTTTGAAATTGAAGCTACTGTCAATGTCTAGACTCTACTCCATGTA
>NW_023360367.1:0-246 GCF_001411555.2 Juglans regia
AGGAAAACTGGGTTTTCGTGTATTGCATTCATGTTCATGTGTTTATGAAAACTGGGTTTTCATGTGAGAATGGAATTTGGGTGCGTGCGTATCACGTCCCCAAGCCGAGATGGGGCATTATCTCGGTGGAGCTCCTCTGGTTACTCGGGAGCGGAATAAACTGAGTAACGTCCCCTGGATTGTCGCTGGGCGACAATGGGATCGGACGAGAGATTCGTGCCGACTCCGTGGTCCTTCTGCTGGCGG
>NW_023360368.1:0-3241 GCF_001411555.2 Juglans regia
ATCAATTTTGGCTTATATTTAGACAGCATTTTTTGAAATCGTCTCTTAGAGGTACCTAAACCTCTTACATTCCAAACTAAAATTGATCCAATCATTGAGAAAACTTTTGTGTTCTAGTGATCACCCGCCTAGAACTACGGATCTTCTCAAACTGCCTCTTTTGATATTTACGCTTAACAACTTCATCTTCGGCAGCCGAGTGATATTCCTTCTCCTGCAAAAACTTCATTTATTTCTGGACTCAGGATGGGACATAGGCCCGGCATCTTCGGACATACCTCTTACTGCGGGTCCATCACCATATCTGCAGGCTAGCGACTCCCCTCCCTTCTGACTCTGACGGTTCTTTCAAATCCAAATGACCCGTTCATAATTCTTGGATCTGTATCACTTGCGTTAGGACTCTCAGTTTATCTACTCTTGGATACCAGGATTTCAACTCATGATCCAGATTGCTCAGCAGACTTTTCATCAGATCCTCCTCAGGTGATTCTTGACTTCCCAACCTCTGTATTTTTAGGCTAGGATAATTAGTAGTTTAAGGCTGGAGATATTATTCTTATCAGGTAATCCCACGGTGGATCACATAGCCCACAGCTAGCCTGCCTTTTCGTTTTGCCCGTACATGGAGTCTTTCGTGTCTGTATAACTTGGCATTTAGTGAGCCTTTGTAGCGTTTTACCAACAATTTCTTGCTTTCTTGCTGGTTTCCAAACTGGTATTTCCAATCCAAGAAAGAAATGCGCGGTTTCTTAGCATCATTTCTGTGCCAATTCAAGCACCATCGTTAAAATGCCTGGCGAGTAGAGTTATCGCCCGTCCTGCAATAGGTCTTTTTTGTAAAATTTTCAGATTCATGATAAGTAATTGAATGCGACACGGAGTACAATCTGCCGGCGAAAGTTCTTTAACAGCGCTGGTGATCCGGTGGAATGGGCCAGTGGAAGTTGCTCTGATGTTGAAGCCGAAATGAAGCCTTGTGCAAATCTTAGAGCCGATAAAACGCCAGAGGATCACGCGCATATTGAAGCGGGCTGGAATGATTCGCCACAGCAGCAGATGAAGGCGAATGGCATCAATAGTGTTTCTCAAAAACTGTCCGATGATCCAGAAAGAGCTCAGCGTGAAGCGTTGAACTATTTGCCAAATGGAAAAAATTTACCGAAGCCAGCAGCTGACGTGACGAAAAGCCACAGACATATCTGGAAGAGGTTGAGGAACCATCGATACTAGATCCACGAAGGGACGCCGACCTCCGTTGATAGCAGCAGCAGCCATTACGTGCGTCAAACGAAGCAAGAAAAAACTTTCAAGGAGAAAGCCATTCTTGGAGCGTTCTTGGAGCTTCGGACTTCATTACTTCGCATTTTTTACATATTTGTGCATTATCTCATATGTAAAAACCAAATCTCATAAGTGACGTACATGCCATATCATATTTTTATTATATTATTTGATGAAAATGAGACATTGAAACAACTTACGTATTCATGGTCTCTCTCATTCTCTCTGTATCTTAAGAAAAAGGTAGCACAAATGTCCAGCATGTTTGTGCTTCTGGACGTCTTATTTCTTATTTTCCAGTTCGAACATAACTTAGTAATCGTTTGAACCCAAAAACAACAAGAAAGTTGAAAACGTCTTGTTCTATATATAGCCCCAGAAGAAAGAACACAAAAAAGTAAAAATCTAGCTCTTGTTCGGACTGGAAATTTTTTTCCCTTTTTGCAAAACTTAAAGGACATGGCTTGAGTTGTATACATCACTCTCCAACAACCATTTTGATGGTAGTCTGGATTTACAATGGTATTTGACAATCTAAAAAATAAGGAATATGTGGAGGTGAACCACTTCATTCAATTGCTTGCTTTTAGTACATTCCAAAATCTTAACTGTGGTGGCTAGCTCACCAGACATTATTGTAGAGCCCCACACAACTCAATCCCCCTGAAATGATCTTAAATACAGCCCCACTAACATCCCTTACTTTACTTGTTTGGAGACAAGAACAGTTTTCTAGAATGTGAGAGTAATTTGTAAGAATGATTCTCATTAAAATTTGTAATATAGGTACAAGACAGTATATATAGATTACAGCTGAAGAAAAAAAAGGAAAGAATAAAGTAGGAAAAAAAATATTAAATGCTAACTTCTAAGGAAACTAAATCTCCTAGAATATTCACATATTTACAGTCAATATCTTCTAGAATACAACATAGTTGACTAGGCAGATTTTGGAAACTTTCCAACACTCCCCCTCAAGTTGGTTTGAAGATGTCTTCATAGCTAGCTTGCTGATTAAGTTTTCAAATTGTTTCTTAGACAGTCCCTTTGTAAGTATGCTGCTACTTGCTCAGCTGTAGAAATATAGGCAAACAGATTACCCCACTATCTATTTTTTCCTTGATAAAATGTTTGTCACCTCCACACGTTTTGTTCTGTCATGAAGAACTTGATTGTGAGCAATAGTTATTGCAGCTTTATTATCACAATGCAGTTTCATTGGCAATGAACCAGTAACTTTCAACTCTTCCATCAATCTTTTAATCCATAGTACTTCACAAATTACATGAGCAACAGCCCTAAACTGAGCCTTTGCACTACTCCTTGCCACCACATTCTGTTTCTTGTTGTGCCATGTTACTAAATTTCCTCCAACAAATGTGTAATAGCCAAAAGTTGATATTCTATCAGTGACACTTCTAACCCAATTTGCATTAGTGTATACTTCAACTTGTAAAAGCCCATGACCTCCAAACAATAAGCCTTTACCTGGAGTCCCCTTTGATTTTGTAGACAACATCAAAATGTTCAGGTCCTGGTGAGTGCATAAACTGGTTTACCACACCTGTTGCAAATGTTATGTCAAGCCATGTGTGAGAGAGATACAGGAGTTTCCCTACCAATCTTTGGTATTGTTCTCTATTGATTACTTCTTCAAGTTTAGCTGGTTGGAGTCTTAGATTTGGCTCTATAGGTGTTTCTGCAACTTTACACCCTAATAAACATGTTTCTCCAAGTAAATCAAGAACATATTTTCGTTGGGAAACAAATATACCTTTCTTTGACCTTGCAAACTTCATGCCAAGAAAATATTTCAAGTTACCTAAGTCTTTGATTTTAAACTCCTTAGCAAGAATCTTCTTTAATTTGCAAATTTCATTGTTGTCATCCCCTGTCATAATAATATTATCAACATAGACAATAAGTATAGCTAATTTGCCTCCACCAGTGTGTCTAT
>NW_023360369.1:0-211 GCF_001411555.2 Juglans regia
ATATATATAGACACTCATAGTTTTTTCCCATGCTATTAGAAACTGCCCAGCCCCCAGCCGCCGCACCACCTTGGAATCGCAAGCCCAGCCTCCATTCCCTTGGTTTCTTGCACTCCCATACCGAGAGTCACCCCACATAAGCCAGCCCTCCGTCGTCCCTTCTACTGCCACCAGTGCACCCCTCGTAAGCCTCTGATCAGCTAACCCATCT
>NW_023360370.1:0-204 GCF_001411555.2 Juglans regia
AACTAAGCCGTGCGATATCCTTACCAAGAGAGGAAGCACGCGACAAAGCGGGGGCTGAGGAGAGGGTGGTGAGAGCGGCGGCAAAGCTCTGAGAGAGAGAGAGGAGACGAAAAGGGAGAGAGAGAGAGGTTACGGGATGAACTACATGCCGTGAGTGATAGAGGGAGAACAGAGAGGGAGAATCACGGCGTGAGGGAGATGGAC
>NW_023360371.1:0-200 GCF_001411555.2 Juglans regia
TTTTTAGGGTTGCCAAAAAAAAAAAAAAAAAAAATAGAAGCAACAAGTAGGCTGCCGAAATTCTTAGGGTTTTGGGTTTGGCTGAAATTTGCATCTCCAAGGGTTTCAAAATTCTAGGGTTTCTTGCATCTCTAAGTTTGTCAATTGCTTGGAGTGTTGTTCCATTGATTCTCTTCTACTTCATTGTCTATGCTTGTGTG
>NW_023360372.1:0-239 GCF_001411555.2 Juglans regia
GCTACATCACCACGCAGCAACCTCCTCCTCACGGCCTCCACCCGTTGCCTACCACCAACTCACACGAAGCCATCGCCACCACCTTTCCTCCACGATGCATTGCATGCACACGTCCTTTGCCCAGTCCATCCACTACCACAACACGTCCAACAGCTCACTACCTCTGCACAACCCACTTGCACGGCCAAGAACCACAGTGCACCTGCTCCCACTGAAGCTCTATGCACAGCGCAACTGTA
>NW_023360373.1:0-208 GCF_001411555.2 Juglans regia
ACGAGGGGTGCAACACGAGGACTTCCCAGGAGGTCACCCATCCTAGTACTACTCTCGCCCAAGCACGCTTAACTGCGGAGTTCTGATGGGATCCGGTGCATTAATGCTGGTATGATCGCACCCATCAAACTAATTACTTAAAATTCATATAATCCTTGAGCGACATACTAGCGTCCTTCCGATCCCAATCCAAACGGAGATCTGATCC
>NW_023360374.1:0-201 GCF_001411555.2 Juglans regia
CTTAGCAATAGAGGATGTCCAATTTTAGTATCATTATCCAATTTTTTGTGGGCATGCAGATTAGCTAGTTTTGAAGACAGGAGGAAGATTCATGAACACGCATGAATAGGATTCATGTGGACATCAATTTTTTGTGGGCATGCAGATTACTTGAAGTTCTTTTTTGTGAGTCCGGTTTAATTGATATGTATGCCAAGTGTG
>NW_023360375.1:0-203 GCF_001411555.2 Juglans regia
TCCGTAACCTCGGGAAAAGGATTGGCTCTGAGGGCTGGGCACGGGGGTCCCAGTCCCGAGCCCGTCGGCTGTCGGTGGACTGCTCGGGCTGCTCCCGCGGCGAGAGCGGGTCGCCGCGTGCCGGCCGGGGGACGGACTGGGAACGATCGCTTCGGCGGTCTTCCCCGGGCGTCGAACAGTCGACTCAGAACTGGTACGGACAA
>NW_023360376.1:0-212 GCF_001411555.2 Juglans regia
TCCAGCGTCCGTCCTTTAATTTTTTCCGTATGAAAACCTTCCATAATGGGTGCAAGCATGCCCCCCATTGGCAACCCTGCCATATCAGTCTTCGAACCCGATGCCACACGTTCTTGGTCTATTCCCGAACACAAACCTGCATGTTCATCTAGCAGCTTCGGCTCCAACAACATCCCCTCCTCAAGATCAGCCACCTCCAAATCAACGTCCAT
>NW_023360377.1:0-203 GCF_001411555.2 Juglans regia
CCAAGCACGCTTAGCTGCGGAGTTCTGATGGGATCCGGTGCATTAGTACTGGTATGATCGCACCCAACAAACTAATTATTCTAAATTCATATAATCCTTCAGCGAAATACTAGCGTCCTTCCGATCCCAATCCAAACGGAGATCTGATCCAAACCCATGGCTACGCGATGGGCAGGACGAGATTTTCCCAAAAATGCACTCCC
>NW_023360378.1:0-215 GCF_001411555.2 Juglans regia
CTTTTATGTCACGTTCATGTTACGTCACGTTACGAAATGTCATGTCTGCCAGTTAAGTCATTCAAGTCAATCACGACCCTAAGCGCTAGGATGGGGTAATATCCTAGTGGAACTCCTTTGTTCACGCTGGAGTGTCTAAATAGGTGTGAAATTCCCTGGGTTGACGAAGTACAGTCAACAGGTTGCGAATGGGGCCTAATTAGCTGGTCACCGGA
>NW_023360379.1:0-1796 GCF_001411555.2 Juglans regia
ATTCATTCCAATACATCTTGGATGTGTTCCAAGCATCACCTATCGATTTTTGCCTATTTTCGATTTTTTTTGATTTTTCGGATTTATTTAATCAAAAGAATTAAATAAAAAAATCCCGATGTCGAAAAATTGTGAGGCTTGCTCCTACTTCAAGATATGATTTTTCTAAGCATGCCTGCAAAAAATCTCGTCCAAATTCAAAGTATTTAGATAAAAAAGGCCTTTATGTTTCCTCGGACATTTGATGTTTCCTCCTGCCGGTTGGGATTTGGCTCTAAATGCTCTTTAGGGGGGGCATGCAAGCCCCAACATGGTCAGCCAGGAGGGCTGACCATGCCGCCGCCCTCACATGGGCATGCCCCTGGCGCCCATGGAAAGGGCGTGTGCCACGCCCCCCATGCCAGAATTATCGTCTCACCTTTTGCCGATGGTTGTCAAGCTGACGCCGCCCGACCGGTGGAAGAATAATATCCGTGACCAGTTTTTACGGGTTCGTTTTGGTGGAGACAGTTCCACCGATTCTCGGTTATACTTAACAAGCATTGCTTTAGAAGGACGGTTGGTGGCCTAGGTATACGCGAAACTTGATGGGGAATATCCGATTAGTCTCGAGCTCTCGTTAGCTAGCCTATTAATAGTCTATGGCGGTTGGGCCTATTTGTTTGGATGCCTCTTTGCAACATGCTTGTGCAGCGGATAATTCTTCCGTGCCTCACTTGTTATTTGCTCTGGGAATATCGGATGATCTGGCTTCCATCAGAGTTTGTGGCCGACAGCGGATTTTGGGCTTTCGCTTTAGGTAAATTCCTATTCACAACGCTTTCTAGCAACAAGCTTGTGCTTTAGGGATGGATTTGGTGGCACCTAGTGCCGCGCATGGGCTTGTTGATGGGGGCAATCGGTCGTGCTAGGGGCTTTCTCACGTTGGCTAGCCCTCGGGTGCTCTAGTCTACCCCATGGCGGTTGGGCCTATTGTTTGGATGCCTCCTTTGCAACATGCTTGTGCACGGCGGATGGTGTTATGGCACCCAGTGCTACGCACATTGTTGCTCTCGGGGGTATCCGGATGATGCTGGCCTCGCTTCCATGGGGTTTGACGGGCATCTCCATTTTTCATTTACATTTGGTTGGCCGCATGGTGGCCGGGCCTGTGTGTTTGTTTGCTTCCTCTTTGACGTAGATGTGCACGGCGGATGGTGTTATGGCACCCAGTGCTACGCACATGCTTCATTGAGGTGGCTTCCGGACCTTGATGGCCTTGTTCCCATGGGGTTGAACCTTGATACGGTTTCCTTCTTGATGCGTTGGTCTTCGTGGGGGTTCGATCCTCGTGCATGGCATCCTTGAGGTGTGAGTGTGGCATGGTGTTTGGTGCTTCTTAGCACTAGATTCCTACGCGTGCTCTCGGCCGACGATGGGTTGTTTGCTGGTTTGGCTTGGCTCCCAAGGGGTTGAGACCTCAACAACTGTCCCGATTATTACTATTTTCTCTTCTCTTATTTCCCATGCCTAGCGGGGCAGGCTCGACACCACACAATGCTTCCACACGCTCAGCTAGCCTTGTGCTTGGTTGGGGTGTGGTTCAATTTGTTTGATGTTGTGGTCTGGCGGACGTAACGGCGTGTGGGTGGTGACAAGGTTGTATGTCTTGGCAGGCTCCGTGCTTGTGCATCGAACTGTTAGGCGTGCTCCTCCTCATTTTTGCTCCTCGTGTGAATAGCATGTTGGGCTACCGAAGGGTTCCTGTGTTGCATACCTACAAAGATGGAATTTGTCCCTCTCGTTGCCCCTTGTCC
>NW_023360381.1:0-311 GCF_001411555.2 Juglans regia
TTTTTTTTTTTTAAAGAATGAAAACAAGAAAGTGATCAAGAAAGAGAGAAAGAAAGAAACCAAGAATCCACTTTATTGATTCTTGAATAAGGTTTTTGAGAAACTTCAAACCTCCATACATTTTCAAAAATGATATTTAAGAATTCTTTTTGCCTTTATTAAATATAATATAAATAGTTAAATCTACTTCTTTTTATTAGTTTAACTTTTTAGAATAAATAGTGATTTCAAATCATGTTATGATCGGAATAAATCTCATGAGTTGAACTCTAACTCTACAGTATATCTAATTTATCAATTAAATATTCTAT
>NW_023360382.1:0-201 GCF_001411555.2 Juglans regia
GGAAAAAACAAAAACGAGGGGTGCAACACGAGGACTTCCCAGGAGGTCACCCATCCTAGTACTACTCTCGCCCAAGCACGCTTAACTGCGGAGTTCTGATGGGATCCGGTGCATTAGTGCTGGGATCGGCGCACCCATCAGACTAATTACTTAAAATTCATATAATCCTTGAGCGACATACTAGCGTCCTTCCGATCCCAA
>NW_023360383.1:0-229 GCF_001411555.2 Juglans regia
GCATGGGCTTGTTGATGGGGGCAATCGGTCGTGCTAGGGGCTTTCTCACGTTGGCTAGCCCTCGGGTGCTCTAGTCTACCCCATGGCGGTTGGGCCTATTTGTTTGGATGCCTCCTTTGCAACATGCTTGTGCACGGCGGATGGTGTTAAGGCACCCAGTGCTACGCACATTGTTGCTCTCGGGGGTATCCGGATGATGCTGGCCTCGCTTCCATGGGGTTTGACGGGC
>NW_023360384.1:0-258 GCF_001411555.2 Juglans regia
CCATGGCATGCCTTGGCAGCCCCGCTCGCACGCCCCATGGCCTGCCTTGGCAGCCCCGTGGCTTGCCTTGACAGCCCCGTGGCAAGCCCCATGGCATGCCTTGGCAGCCCCGTGGCAAGCCCCATGGCCTGCCTTGACAGCCCCGATCGCACGCCCCATGGCTTGCCTTGACAGCCCCATGGCATGCACAGCGAGCCCCGTGGCCTGACTTGACAGCCCCATGGCTTGCCTTGACAGCCCCGTGGCAAGCCCCATGGC
>NW_023360385.1:0-208 GCF_001411555.2 Juglans regia
TTCCCTCCTGACCTCGACGGAAGGCGTAGCCCAACTTCTTGAACTACCTCGATGGAAATAGGGTTGGGGGTGGGGGCGGGAGAGGAGTGACGATGGGGCAGTCTCCAGGAAGAGGTGGCAAAAACCCACCCACCTAGCTTCCCAAGGATGCCTCGAAGGAAAACGGAACGAAGCTAAACCTAGCTTCTCGAGCATGCCTCGAGAAAGA
>NW_023360386.1:0-208 GCF_001411555.2 Juglans regia
TTTCAAGTCCATGTTATGTTTCAAGTCACGTTCATGCTAAGCTTCAGTTTCAGTTTAAGTTATGCCAGTTATGTTATGTTGTATGTCAAGTTATGCTATGATTTCTTATGATTTGATTATGCATTCATGCTTTTACTGCCATGCATGCATCATTAACCTGTGTGGAAGTTTCCTGTTAACTTGCTGAGATTTGTAATCAAATCTCACT
>NW_023360388.1:0-308 GCF_001411555.2 Juglans regia
ATTTCTTTGGAGCAAGGAGCTTTTATTCCTGGACGGAGTATTTTTGAAAATATTAGTCTCACTCAAGAGTTGGTGCAGTCTATCAATAAAAAAATTCATGGGGGTAATATTTTGTTAAAAGTTGATATGGCGAAAGCTTATGATAGGGTGGATATCATCAGATTCGTGTAAAGGAGGAGGACATTCACAAGACAGCATTTAGAACTCATGAAGGCCATTATGAGTTCTTGGTAATGCCATTTGGTCTTACCAATGCTCCTGCCACCTTTCAAAGCTTAATGAACCATATTTTTAAACCTTTCTTGAGA
>NW_023360389.1:0-221 GCF_001411555.2 Juglans regia
TTTCCTTGGTAGATGTAAAATCTGCTTTGAATTCTAAGGAATTGAGGAATAAATTGAGTGTGAAGAACACTAATGGACAAGCTAGTGGCTTGTTTGTTAAGGGGGCCTCAAGCAGGGGGAGATCGAATGACAGGGGGTCAGTGAAGAATAAGGGGAAATCCAGGGGCAGTTCACAAACAACATTTAGTAAGAAAAACGTCAAATGTCATTACTGCCATAAG
>NW_023360390.1:0-2666 GCF_001411555.2 Juglans regia
TACTAGATAAACATTAACTTATATTATAATTATTTCTGGGTGTGATTAATTGCTTCTAATTTTAATTTTTATTACCTTCTGGGAAAAATTATGGTATTATTATCTTTTTTATTTTGGTACAGGACACTGTCAAATATGTTGAGAATCAGGTCCAGAATGTCGGGGAAAGTGTTAAAAAGTTCTATTCCGATGTTGTGCAAGATTTGCTTCCCCCATCTTCAGTTGATCCTGTGAAAGCTCTTACCTCTGACTTATCTGTAGACCGATATTCCGATGTTGGGATCCATAAAAATCCAGAAGAAGCTGTTAAAAAAGTTTCTGTGAGAGTTGATGTGGATCATCTAACTGAGAATTCAAAAGTAATTGCTGATATGGATAAGGATTTTGGCCGCGTACCATCTCTTCGAAAAAACAAATTATCTCCATGTTCTGTGGATTCTGTGAAAAGAACTTGCCCCAAGTTGTGTTCAGGACAATATAATAATGGAAGTATCTCCAATTACTCAAACATGGGTGTAAAAAATGGTCTAGGGCATGAAAACTTTTCTGCAACTGAGATGTCGGAGGCAATGGTAAATGATCTGGGCAGAGCATCATCATTCCTTGAACTTCTGAATGAAAATCATGGAGCATCATGTGACAACACAGTTAAGATTTCAGCTCCAGCTTTGGCTGAAGTTAGAGGCTTTGACTCCATATCAGAAAGTAGCAATGCACTTGAAAATGCAAGTGATCATATGAGTGATCCCTCAATTGCAATTGCTAGTGCATCACCTGACTTGAGTGTTTTGGCTAGCTTCGTTAGAAACGAAGGAAAAGAAATGAGACTTCCAGACTCTGATGGTTCAGCAGAGCCAAATGGTGAGTATTTTCTGGGTCACTTTTTAGCTACGGTTTTCCTTCACCTTTGCTGGTTGCCGTCTTTTCACTTCTGATTTCACAGCTGTAGACATTTGTACATATAATGGGGCAAGTTCCCTTGTGGGTTCGTCACTGGACTCTGAAGTACGGCACAATGAATTTGCTGATATGGAGGTTGTATCTCATCCAGGTATATCATTACATCTCATTTAAATCCTTCACATAAACCTCTTCCTCCTAATTTTTGAAAACAGGAGAAAGAGTTGTACATATCGGTCTTTCTGATTTTGTTTTATATGAAGGTGATGAATGTATTCATATACCTATTGCATATTGCTCATTTCTACGTGTAAATCTTGCAGAAAGATCAGATGACTGGGGCTTGGATGGAATTGAGCGTGGTACACTTTCGGAACCAGGAGTGGATACCAGCCAACAATATGTTCAATTAAAGCTTGAGGAAACTTGTGTTCTTGTGGATGGAGATGAGCTTCATTTTGTACCGCACAAGGAAGGCAAACGCAGGCCATACAAGGTGCTCTCTCTCTCTCTCTCTCTGTGTGCGCGCCCGCGTGTGCGCATAGGGTGCATTTGTTGGTTCTAACTGCTGCTTCTATTTCAGAAAAAGATACGGGAAGCATTTTCTTCAAGAATGAGGTCAGCAAGGAAGGAGTATGAGCAGCTAGCAGTTTGGTATGGGTATGATGGAGAATCCAATCAGGCATCCTCAGAAAGTTCGATAGCAACTCATTCTGTGGTAGACACAAAGGAAACTAAAACCCAAGAATTCTGTGAAACTGAGTGGGAGCTCCTTTAGATTCCAGTCTGCAACTTTGTGTAAATATTAGTCAACAACTTCAAAGCCGCAGCAAAAGATTATGAAAGGTATGATTCCGCGGAAGATTGACAGTGGTTGCTAAAGTTCCACCTATTACAGAAATTGACTCAAGTGGGTAAACTGATTAAACAAAAGGAACCTGTGATAATTTATAAATAGTCTATAAATTGTCAAGCCCTCCATGATGAGAGGGTTAACTGCAGCAGATCTTTATATACCTACTAATACAATGGACAAACGTTTGAAGTCTATACTTGTGCTCAGCATTTTCAATAAAATGCTGTATTATTTTATGTAGTGTACCAATCTCGTTCCATTTCATCTGTTGCTAATGCTGATTTGTTTAGAGGCTTCCCGGCCAGGACCATAAAATCCAATATCAAGCAGCATTAGCAGCGGATGCAATGTGTATAGTTTCTTCTCGAGGGAAGCCCTTCGAGTTCTGTCCTTGTGAGTTCATCCCCAAGTGAACTCCCCCTTACAGATCTTGGTTAGGAAAACGAGGAGGGCAGCATATAAATAGCCGAGTATGGGACCATTGCCAAGTCCGCTAATAAATCTCGGATTGGAAAACACTACTATGCCCACTTTATTTGACTCCTCTATTTGACCACTTGTCTTTTCTTATTTATTTTTTATTATTTTTTTTTACTTAGTGATTAAGGAAGTGATTTTAAATATATTGATGTATTTTTTTTATTTTTTAAATGTATTTAAATATATTAAAAAAATGTGAAAAGAAAAAAAAAAAAAAAAAAAACTACCCAGCGGTCAAGATGGGGCGGCAGAATAGCCGCACCCATCTGGGATTTATCTTTGAGAACCAACTTTCCATCCTATCTCCTGCAAGATGATATTATTTGCCATTAAAGTCCTAACATCATCTATAGAATATTACACTCTTAGCAACCCAAAGTTCCAGGGAGCCGCCCTCCTTTCTCTCTCTCTCTCTCTCTATATATATATA
>NW_023360391.1:0-237 GCF_001411555.2 Juglans regia
GGAGTTTTTTTCCTCTTGAAAGTCGGAGTTAGAGTCGGAGTCGGAGTCATTGATGAACCGACTCCGGCTCCGCTCCGATCCGACTCCGCCCCTCCGCCTCCGCCTCCGACGTGACCCTCCGACTCCGCCTCCACCTCCGCCTCCGATTTTATACATATTTTATAAAAATATGTGTTTTTCTATATATTAATTATTTAAATTTTATACAACTATATCTTATATAGTTAGTTAAACTCA
>NW_023360392.1:0-236 GCF_001411555.2 Juglans regia
GTGCGTAGCACTGGGTGCCATAACACCATCCGCCGTGCACAAGCATGTTGCAAAGGAGGCATCCAAACAAATAGGCCCAACCGCCATGGGGTAGACTAGAGCAAACGAGGGCTAGCCAACGTGAGAAAGCCCCTAGCACGACCGATTGCCCCCATCAACAAGCCCATGCGTGGCACTAGGTGCCACCAAATCCGTCCCTAAAGCACAAGCTTGTTGCTAGAAAGCAATCGAGAATG
>NW_023360393.1:0-215 GCF_001411555.2 Juglans regia
GCGGGATACCACCAAATCCGTATGAAAGAAAGAGATGTGCACAAGACGGCCTTTAGAACGCATAAGGGGCACTATGAATCCCTTGTGATGCCGTTTGGATTGTGTAATGCCCCTTCCACATTCCAAGCCGCCATGAATACCATTTTCAAGCCCTTATTGAGGAAGTTTGTTTTGGTTTTCTTTGATGATATCTTGGTATACTCCAAGAACATTGA
>NW_023360394.1:0-241 GCF_001411555.2 Juglans regia
CCCTAATTGATTTTCGACAACTTACAAGCCAAAACTAAAACATAA
This sequence comes from Juglans regia, assembly GCF_001411555.2. NCBI lineage: Eukaryota > Viridiplantae > Streptophyta > Magnoliopsida > Fagales > Juglandaceae > Juglans > Juglans regia. Next base: position 46 of record NW_023360394.1, read on the forward strand.
GTTACATAACCAAAACTACTTAAACACAGTCAGCCACCAAATATTGTTACTTGTTCCCAACTACAACAACCAACAATACAAATTAAAATCAATTACATTTTCTCATTCAACAACAAAAAAACCAAATCCGTCCCTAAAGCACAAGCTTGTTGCTAGAAAGCAATCGAGAATGTAGGAATCACCCCCACGAAAACGA
>NW_023360395.1:0-207 GCF_001411555.2 Juglans regia
TTGTTCGAACGTTAATCGTTTAGTCATTCAAACGTTTTGTTTGTTTGAGTGTCAGTACGTTCGAATGTTACTGTACAATTTTATGTATTCACGTTGGTCCGAATGGGAACCAATTATTTGCGGCGGGATTTAACTGCTAGAAATGGACAATGGCGACAATAATTCAAAATTCTGGAAAAAAATTGAGTCATTTGCGGCGATTTCTTA
>NW_023360396.1:0-255 GCF_001411555.2 Juglans regia
CGTTTTCGTGGGGGTGATTCCTACATTCTCGATTGCTTTCTAGCAACAAGCTTGTGCTTTAGGGACGGATTTGGTGGCACCTAGTGCCACGCATGGGCTTGTTGATGGGGGCAATCGGTCGTGCTAGGGGCTTTCTCACGTTGGCTAGCACTCGTGTGCTCTAGTCTACCCCATGGCGGTTGGGCCTATTTGTTTGGATGCCTCCTTTGCAACATGCTTGTGCACGGCGGATGGTGTTATGGCACCCAGTGCTAC
>NW_023360397.1:0-209 GCF_001411555.2 Juglans regia
GCCCCATGGCTTGCCTTGACAGCCCCATGGCACGCCCCATGGCCTGCCTTGACAGCCCCGTGGCATGCACAGCGAGGTTAGCACGGTGCCCACGGGCGATGCCTCGACAGCCCCATGGCTTGCCTCGGTGGTGCCCATGGCATGCCCCATGGCATGCACAGCGAGGTTAGCACGGTGCCCACGGGCCATGCCTTGACAGCCCCATGGCT
>NW_023360398.1:0-254 GCF_001411555.2 Juglans regia
TGTGGAAGTTTCCTGTTAACTTGCTGAGATTTGTAATCAAATCTCACTGTGGTAGTCCCAACTACCATTCCCCCGAATGGTAGATTTTGTTACAGGATCTGAAGGAGAATCGGGAATCGACCAACTGGAAACGGTCAACTAAGCGACGATGCGATGTAGGGGTTAGTACAGTAGTTACCTCAGATTACTACTTGTATTTGTGGAGTTCAATCTCCATCACTCTTTTGATCACAACCATTTTGGACTAGTGTTGT
>NW_023360399.1:0-207 GCF_001411555.2 Juglans regia
CCCATGGCTACGCGATGGGCAGGGCGAGATTTCCCGAAAAATCCACTCCCGAGTGCTCCTTCTTGTCAATTTATCTCGCAAGGCAGAAAAAACAAAAACGAGGGTTGCAACACGAGGACTTCCCAGGAGGTCACCCATCCTAGTACTACTCTCGCCCAAGCACGCTTAACTGCGGAGTTCTGATGGGATCCGGTGCATTAGTGCTGG
>NW_023360402.1:0-222 GCF_001411555.2 Juglans regia
ATGAAAACAAATTCTATTAATAATGATGATAACATTATTACGTGTGATTCAGTGATTGTGTGGGGGAAGCTCAATGGGTGTGAAAGGAGTGTATAACGTGTTCGTGTGTAGCTTTTATTGAGGATGATTTGAACGCTTTGGTCTTTTGAACCTTTCGATGTTTTTTTTTTTTTTTTTTTTTTTTTACAATGGGGGGGGGGGTTCGAACCGCCATCAGGCCAT
>NW_023360403.1:0-289 GCF_001411555.2 Juglans regia
CCCCCCCCCAGGGTTCTTCCTCTGCCAGTCTTTATTGTCACTGTCTGGGATCTTCGACGAGAAAGCTCCAACCGACCGAACCCAACCATGATCGACTCACACATGTTTTCTCTTTCCTTTTTATTCCTGAAAAATCTTTTTTTTTTTTTTTTTTCTGTTTTTCTTATGCCCTGTAACTTTCTTTCAAGCATCCATGGTTGAAGAAAAAGGATGGTTATAGGCTTCCGGATCAGTGCTTGTTTGTTGGATTTGTTGGATAAAGTTTGGATTTTTTTTTTTTTTTTTTTTT
>NW_023360404.1:0-234 GCF_001411555.2 Juglans regia
GAAGGGTTCCTGTGTTGCATACCTACAAAGATGGAATTTGTCCCTCTCGTTGCCCCTTGTCCTTGTCGGTGCTCATCTTTGGGTGCTGGCTGGACTCTGAAGTTGTCCACGTGTTACCATGCAAGCCTTGGAGTTTACGTTGGTTGTCATGGACCATGTGGGCGTTCTCGTGCTCTTGGATGCGGAACATTGTGTTGGTGTGGGGGGTCTCCGGCCTCTTTATCCCAAACCGAG
>NW_023360405.1:0-276 GCF_001411555.2 Juglans regia
TTTTTTTTTTTTTTTGTCCATGTGAGTGCCAATATGCGACGTAATACCGCAATCGTGCGTAGGGAATGAGAGAGAGGAAGAAAGAAAAAGTGAAAAAAATATTGATTTTTGAGTTTTAAATAATCAATAAAGAAGCTGTTTTTTTTTTTTCTTCGCATGTTTTTTTCGCATATCCTATTACTGTTTATTATATCATACACTAAAAATCAACTTTAATTTATAAAATACTAATTTTTTATCATTAAATAAATGATGAAATTTTACTATACATTTTTA
>NW_023360406.1:0-212 GCF_001411555.2 Juglans regia
AAAAAAAAAAAAAAAAAAAAAAAAAAAAAAAAAAAAAAAAAAAAAAAAAAAAAAAAAAAAAAAGGAAAAATACAGGGAAAGAAATGAGGTCCAATCCTCAAATCTTGGGTCACAAAAATGATCCAATGGAAACAGTTTTAAAACAGCTAGTGAAATAAAATATTTCAAACACAATGATTATAATTAAAATGATTATTCAAACCCGATAATAA
>NW_023360407.1:0-210 GCF_001411555.2 Juglans regia
GTTGCGAAATCTCTTTGGGTGGGAAACACTGCTTGTGCTACGATGTTCCAATGCCTCCAGTCGATTTCTGGCCTTGAAGAGTATGGGGGGAAGAAGCCAGAATGGTATGTTGATCATTCCAGCTTGGAAGGCATTGAAGTCTTTTTATCATGGAGCTTTGAATGGTTGAAAATCTCTTCCAGAAGTTTATTGGCCACAGAAACTACAAAA
>NW_023360408.1:0-208 GCF_001411555.2 Juglans regia
GGGGGGCGGATGGGGCGAAGCCCCGCCCCGCTTGAGTTATATATATATATATATATAATATAATTAAAATTATATATATATAAAAAAAAAACAAATAAGTAGAGTGAAACGGCGCCGTTTTGTTATAGACAAAACGGTGCCGTTTTAGTGAAACGGCGCCGTTTCACTATTAGTTAAGGTTCCCCCCCCCCCCCCCCCCCCCCCCCCC
>NW_023360409.1:0-216 GCF_001411555.2 Juglans regia
CAAATCATTTCCCTTAGGCGGTTCGTCGTTCCTCCCCCTTGTTACAACTTGATCATTTTTGTCCAACTTTGGTTTCCAAGGAGTACTAGAACCCGAAGTATCCCTTGATGTCCCCTTTCCTTTTAGCCGCCTCTCCACCTTCATAGCCATGTGCACCATATCCTCTACCTCCACATAATGTTGCAACTCAACTATATTGGCTATCTCCGTATTCAA
>NW_023360410.1:0-200 GCF_001411555.2 Juglans regia
TTTAAATATATTTCTTATACAAAACGACGCCGTTTCACATGAAACCGTGTCGTTTTTGGTTCGGGTTAGAACCATAGTTGTGAATTTCGTACCGTACCGGCTGGGACAGCAGAAATTTTTCGTACCAGCCGTCCGGCCGGTACAGGAACTATATCTATTTCGTACCGGCCAAAATACCGACCTCAATTTCGGCTTGTACC
>NW_023360411.1:0-269 GCF_001411555.2 Juglans regia
CGGGGGTATCCGGATGATGCTGGCCTCGCTTCCATGGGGTTTGACGGGCATCTCCATTTTTCATTTTACATTTGGTTGGCCGCATGGTGGCCGGGCCTGTGTGTTTGTTTGCTTCCTCTTTGACGTAGATGTGCACGGCTGATGGTGTTATGGCACCCAGTGCTACGCACATGCTTCATTGAGGTGGCTTCCGGACCTTGATGGCCTTGTTCCCATGGGGTTGAACCTTGATACGGTTTCCTTCTTGATGCGTTGATCTTCGTGGGGGT
>NW_023360412.1:0-2989 GCF_001411555.2 Juglans regia
AGTCAAGTTTCCCGTATTTATTATTTTTAACGACGAGAAGAAAAACCGCTGCTGATAGTTAGTAATATTTTCAGCCTTTTCTTTTTTTTGCGGCAGCACGTTATTGACGCAAAATATCTTTAACAGCGGGAAATCAACGCCAATCAAATAAAAACGTTCATTTGCTGCAAACTCAAATGGGGCGACTAAAACTCGCCACAAAAAAGTTTATTTTTTCTCGCAACTCAGTAACACGCTGACTGGAAGCCACTTCATTTGATACAAACAAATAGTCGCGGCCGTTCTTTGTCGCCGGAAAAAATTTTGGCCGCAAAAGCCCAACATTTTTGTAGTGTCTTCTCTTTCACCTAAGACTTCTCTTTCACTAGGGTTGCCTGCAAGAGATGAGGTCTTCATCAACCATATAAAAATTTGTCATTGGATTCAGTTACAGCAGATAGCAACTATCCATATAGGGTCAGATTTTCTTAGAGTTCAAGCAATGCCTAGAGTTGGAGCGAGATAGACATAAATATCTCGTAATGTAATATTATTGAGGATTTGATCCTTATTGGTATAATTATACGAGGGGTCTAAATAGCACCACAATCCAAGAAGCGAAAAGTTTTATTAGGATTACTTATAAAAAAAATCAATTCAACTGTGGTATTCAAAGTTACCCTTAATGACTTGAGGTGGGAATGTATGTAGTTCTTGAGTTTTAGTATACTCAGATTGTAACAAGACTGTTATTATGTTTTTTCTCCCCCGAGTTTTATTTCTTGGGTACCTGATTTAAACATGTACATTTTTGTTATTTTTACCTAAAAAAAAAAATGTGACTCAAATCGGTAAAGGGAAGAATAACCTTCTGAACTAGATATAGTGATTAATAAGTGATTATCGGTTGATGACCAGCTTCATAGTGTTGGTGTGCCTATTGTTTCCAAATGTGTGTGTTGCTCAAGAGGGGCATATGAAGACTAGAACCATGCCTTGGTGGAAGGTGAAATGGCCTCAACAATCTGGAAAAGAATTTCTGGGTGGTTGGGAATGTGGTTTGATCGAAATGAAAGATGGAGGCAAAGAATTGAGCTTTGGTTTAGAAGGGCCAGGAGATCCAATATAAGAGATATGTTGTTTGGCTTAATTCGTTCCATTATTACTTGGCAATTATGGATGTGGTGTTGTACAGCTTGCATGGAGGGGAAGGTTGACAATCTAGAGTCAGTTTGGAGGAAAATCCTTTATTGGATTTTGTGGGTGGGTCTAAAAATAAAATTTGTGAAGGAATGGTATGCTGATGATGAAAGTATTGTGGAAGATTTAGACTTGACCATAAAATATAATGTTAAGAGGAAGCCGAGATTGGTTGTTTGGCAGAAACTGAATCTTGGGTGGTGTAAACTCAACTCAGATGAATGTAGTAAAGGTAATCTTGGTCTTTTAGGTGCAAGAGGTATTATAAGGAATGATAGGGGCAACTCATTCTTGCTTATGTTGAAAGATTAGAGCCTGGTACAAATAACACTGCTGAATTAATGGCATTGTTAAATGGATTACGACACTCTACTCAGTTGGGCTTAAGGTGTGTGGAAATTGAATTTGATTCTACTTTTCTGATTAAATGGCTACGTAATGGTAGTTGTGGTCTTGGGCACTTAAAAGATTTTTGGGAGGAGATTGTTGTGTTGCTTGTTGGGTTTTCTTACAAGATAAAACATGTTTTTAGAGAGGAGAATGTTGTGGCGGATGGTTTGGAAAAGTTGGGGGCTAAGGGTTATTCATGCTTGTGGATAGAATCATCTTCTATTCTATCACAGTTTAGGGACCTCTTGCGAATTGATAAAGCAGGTTTACCTACTATATATGCGGGTGTAGTTTTATGTTTGGGTGTTTATTCATTTGTTATTTGATTTGTGTTTTCTTTTAGTCCATGTAACCACTGTTTTTCATCCGCCACAAGTGAGATTTTTTTCAATAAAGCTTGGAGGTTCATCCTCCTTCAGCAAAAAGAAAAAAAAAAAAAAAAAAAGAGGATTAATAACTCAAAGCCCAACTAAATCACAAGTGAATAAAGAAACCTACATAGTGTGCAGCTGCCTTCCCAGAAACCACTCTAGATAGCCTTACTCCTTCACATACATATTTAGTGGTCTTAACGGGTTAACCATTGACAATAGACAGATTATTGAGAAGCTTAGACGTTGAAACACAAACATTAAAAACTAAATGCTGCACATTTGAAGACTTCAAAGATGCCTTCAGGCTTTAACCTCTAGATCTAGATATATTGTGTACAACCCATAATAGACCTCGCTACAACTTAAAACTTCCAGTCATGGTGCTTTGCAATGCAAATCTTTGTCCCTATAACCAAATCCAGGAGAGTATGGCGGGTCAAAAAGAAAACTGGGTTATTTGAAGTGGGTTCTACGTCGAGTATTGGAGTAGAGACATCAGTAATAGAATGTCATTCGTCTTAGGTAACACATGATAGATTGATAGTCAATATTACACCCCTGGTCACCGAAGAAACTATGGCTCCCTCGTTGGAGTTGAAGGAAAATAGTGTACTGCCAAGGTTCGAAAGGGTCACTAAAGGTGAACCCAAAATCTCCAATGGGGACCTTGATACCATTGGAGAGAACCAATGGAGTTGCTGAGGAGGTACGAGATTTGAATATAGGTTTGGCGTTGGTGCCTTGTGTAGAGGAACGTCTAGCGTCAAGAGTGCAGTTGGATACTATGTCTGGAGATAATGTTGCTCCCCTAGTCTCTATTCCTTCATGGTGGATTGAATTCTACCTAAAATTAACTAGAATTAGCAGTTTGTGGGAATTTCACATGGAGGATGTGAAAACCAATTTAAAGAACTAATCACTGCGATTGAGGCAAGCCACGTGCTTGAAACCAAATCCAGTTTCAAGAAAAGCAGGGAGTTACATCTTCTTTCTTGGGCAATCAACTACGACGCTAAGGGTGGTAACTCAACTAGAGGGAAGTCTAA
>NW_023360413.1:0-207 GCF_001411555.2 Juglans regia
TTCTCACGTTGGCTAGCCCTCGGGTGCTCTAGTCTACCCCATGGCGGTTGGGCCTATTTGTTTGGATGCCTCCTTTGCAACATGCTTGTGCACGGCGGATGGTGCTATGGCACCCAGTGCTACGCACATTGTTGCTCTCGGGGGTATCCGGATGATGCTGGCCTCGCTTCCATGGGGTTTGACGGGCATCTCCATTTTTCATTTTAC
>NW_023360414.1:0-204 GCF_001411555.2 Juglans regia
CGGCGGCCGCCGCCGGCCGACCATGTCCCGACGACCGTTTTTTGGGCTCGTTTTCGTGGGGGTGATTCCTACATTCTCGATTGCTTTCTAGCAACAAGCGTGTGCTTTAGGGACGGATTTGGTGGCACCTAGTGCCACGCATGGGCTTGTTGATGGGGGCAATCGGTCGTGCTAGGGGCTTTCTCACGTTGGCTAGCCCTCGTG
>NW_023360415.1:0-258 GCF_001411555.2 Juglans regia
ACATTTACCATAAAAAAATTCCAAACCTTGTGTCTATTTTATCTCTATGAAACCCAATCATTCATACCCAAAAATTACATCTCTAAGTTCTAAGGTGAAAGGTTATGTTAAACTTCAATAAATTATTCAAACACTCCCAGGAAAATAATCTGATCATCTGTTTTGGCTTGTTTGAGAGAGAGGAAGTTGCAATTGGGTGAGAGGGAGAAAGAGAAAAGAGGGAGGAGAGGAAAGAGAAGCAAATAATCTGGTATACTG
>NW_023360416.1:0-244 GCF_001411555.2 Juglans regia
TCGTCGGGTCTAGATTCTCCTTCCATTGACTTGATTTCGGCTTTCTTGGGGAGTTTCAAATTGATTGTGGGTTCAAGAGATTTCATTCCCGTGGGTTCATATCATTTGGTATTCAGAGCAAGGTTTCCAATCAGATCTGATTCTATCTTTTAATTCTTGCATTTTTAAATTTATTTTGTTGATATGGACAGCCAGCAGTATCTTGAATGTTAGTTGATGTTGTTGATGTTAGAGAATTTATTCT
>NW_023360417.1:0-239 GCF_001411555.2 Juglans regia
TTCCGATCCCAATCCAAACGGAGATCTGATCCAAACCCATGGCTACGCGATGGGCAGGGCGAGATTTCCCGAAAAATCCACTCCCGAGTGGTCCTTCTTGTCAACTTATCTCGCAAGGCGGAAAAAACAAAAACGAGGGGTGCAACACGAGGACTTCCCAGGAGGTCACCCATCCTAGTACTACTCTCGCCCAAGCACGCTTAACTGCGGAGTTCTGATGGGATCCGGTGCATTAGTGC
>NW_023360418.1:0-253 GCF_001411555.2 Juglans regia
TTACGTTGGTTGTCATGGACCATGTGGGCGTTCTCGTGCTCTTGGATGCGGAACATTGTGTTGGTGTGGGGGGTCTCCGGCCTCTTTATCCCAAACCGAGCGTTCTCGTTTGACACGAACGATTGTCGTGCTCGCGTCTTGATCCTATACTCCTTCCGGAGTGGTAGGTTTACGTGCGGTGCCGGCATCGAGAATGAATGCTACCTGGTTGATCCTGCCAGTAGTCATATGCTTGTCTCAAAGATTAAGCCAT
>NW_023360419.1:0-209 GCF_001411555.2 Juglans regia
TACGACTTCTCCTTCCTCTAAATGATAAGGTTCAGTGGACTTCTCGCGACGTTGCCGGCAGCGAACCGCCCACATCGCCTCGATCCGAACACTTCACCGGACCAGTCAATCGGTAGGAGCGACGGGCGGTGTGTACAAAGGGCAGGGACGTAGTCAACGCGAGCTGATGACTCGCGCTTACTAGGAATTCCTCGTTGAAGACCAACAAT
>NW_023360420.1:0-203 GCF_001411555.2 Juglans regia
CCTCGGACATTTGATGTTTCCTCCTGCCGGTTGGGATTTGGCTCTAAATGCTCTTTAGGGGGGGCATGCAAGCCCCAACATGGTCAGCCAGGAGGGCTGACCATGCCGCCCCCCTCACATGGGCATGCCCCTGGCGCCCATGGAAAAGGCGTGTGCCACGCCCCCCATGCCACCGGCGGGGGGGGGTCGTCTCCCCCCCCCCC
>NW_023360421.1:0-214 GCF_001411555.2 Juglans regia
ACCGCCATGGGGTAGACTAGAGCACCCGAGGGCTAGCCAACGTGAGAAAGCCCCTAGCACGACCGATTGCCCCCATCAACAAGCCCATGCGCGGCACTAGGTGCCACCAGATCCGTCCCTAAAGCACAAGCTTGTTGCTAGAAAGCAAGCGAGAATGTAGGAATCACCCCCACGAAAGCGAGCCCAAAAAACGGTCGTCGCCCGTCAAACCCCA
>NW_023360422.1:0-219 GCF_001411555.2 Juglans regia
ACTTAACAAAGTACAACTCACATGTGCCCAAGTCAAAAAAAAAAAAAAAAAAACACATACAGTTCATGTTGTAAACCCATGATTTCAAAATCCAAAGTACATAATATAAACTCACAAAATTAAACACCCAAAACAATAAATCTAGAGGTATGCTTTAAGGGGTAAAAATGTAATAATACATCCTATAGTTCACGTAACATACAAATATATATATATATA
>NW_023360424.1:0-208 GCF_001411555.2 Juglans regia
AAACACACAGGCCCGGCCACCATGCGGCCAACCAAATGTAAAATGAAAAATGGAGATGCCCGTCAAACCCCATGGAAGCGAGGCCAGCATCATCCGGATACCCACGAGAGCAACAATGTGCGTAGCACTGGGTGCCATAACACCATCCGCCGTGCACAAGCATGTTGCAAAGGAGGCATCCAAACAAATAGGCCCAACCGCCATGGGG
>NW_023360425.1:0-254 GCF_001411555.2 Juglans regia
AAGAGTGTAACAAGCTGAAAAAATCTAAAACCATAGATAATTCCCAATCATAAATATCTCTATTAAACAGAATATCCCACTGATGCGAACCATGAGAAAATAACCGCACATCCGCCACAGAAACGTCCTTGTTAACTGCAATACGATATAAAACTGGAAACACTCTTTCCAATGCATGATCTCCACACCACACATCCCGCCAAAAACTGATTCGGTTACCCTCACCTGCGACAAAACGAATATGATTTACTAAA
>NW_023360426.1:0-223 GCF_001411555.2 Juglans regia
TCACGTAGTGTATGCTCCACAGTTGTTGTGGCCCCATACTTCATGCTCCACAGTTGTTGTGGCCCCATGACTTATCTGTGTGTGCCACACTTGCTGTGGACACACATAACATAATGTGTGGCACCATCGGCGTTAGTGCCTGGCGCGCTCCGGTGACCAGCTAATTAGGCCCCATTCGCAACCTGTTGACTGTACTTCGTCAACCCAGGGAATTTCACACCTA
>NW_023360427.1:0-225 GCF_001411555.2 Juglans regia
CACACGAGGAGCAAAAATGAGGAGGAGCACGCCTAACAGTTCGATGCACAAGCACGGAGCCTGTCAAGACATACAACCTGGTCACCCCTCACACGCCGTTACGTCCGCCAGACCACAACATCAAACAAATTGAACCACACCCCAACCAAGCACAAGGCTAGCTGAGCGTGTGGAAGCATTGTGTGGTGTCGAGCCTGCCCCGCTAGGCATGGGAAATAAGAGAAG
>NW_023360428.1:0-223 GCF_001411555.2 Juglans regia
ATACCAGCACTAATGCACCGGATCCCATCAGAACTCCGCAGTTAAGCGTGCTTGGGCGAGAGTAGTACTAGGATGGGTGTCCTCCTGGGAAGTCCTCGTGTTGCTCCCCTCGTTTTTGTTTTTTCCGCCTTGCGAGATAAATTGACAAGAAGGAGCACTCGGGAGTGGATTTTTGGGAAAATCTCGCCCTGCCCATCGCGTAGCCATGGGTTTGGATCAGATC
>NW_023360430.1:0-232 GCF_001411555.2 Juglans regia
ACTACTCTCGCCCAAGCACGCTTAACTGCGGAGTTCTGATGGGATCCGGTGCATTAGTGCTGGTATGATCGCACCCATCAAACTAATTACTTAAAATTCATATAATCCTTGAGCGACATACTAGCGTCCTTCCGATCTCAATCCAAACGGAGATCTGATCCAAACCCATGGCTACGCGATGGGCAGGGCGAGATTTTCCCAAAAATCCACTCCCGAGTGCTCCTTCTTGTCA
>NW_023360431.1:0-251 GCF_001411555.2 Juglans regia
TCTGGAAGGGATGCATTTATTAGATAAAAGGTCGACGCGGGCTTTGCCCGTTGCTCTGATGATTCATGATAACTCGACGGATCGCACGGCCATCGTGCCGGCTACGCATCATTCAAATTTCTGCCCTATCAACTTTCGATTGTAGGATAGAGGCCTACAATGGTGGTGACGGGTAACGGAGAATTAGGGTTCGATTCCGGAGAGGGAGCCTGAGAAACGGCTACCACATCCAAGGAAGGCAGCAGGCGCGC
>NW_023360432.1:0-262 GCF_001411555.2 Juglans regia
TTTAATTATTTATTTTCATTTTAATCATTACGTTTGAATTATTTTATTTTACTTGCTGTTTTAAAATCGTTTCCGTTGGATCTTTTTTTTGTGACCCAAGATTTAAGGATTGGACCTTATTTCTTTCTCTACATTTTCTCTTTCCTGTTTTCTTTTTATTCTTTTCTTTTTTTTTTTTCCTTTCTTTCTTTTTCTTTTTCTCCCCCTGCTTCCCGCGCGGATCTATCTCTCTCTCTCTCTCTCACGCCGTGCAACCGTTCCT
>NW_023360433.1:0-1754 GCF_001411555.2 Juglans regia
TGGGAATTGATTCCTACATTCTCGATTGCTTTCTAGCAACAAGCTTGTGCTTTAGGGGCCGGTTGGTGGCACCTAGTGCCGCGCGCCGACTTGTTGGGGGCAATCGGTCGTCTTAAAGACTTTCACGTTGGCTAGCCCTCGTGTGCTCTAGTCTACCCCATGGCGGTTGGGGCTATTTGTTTGGATGCCTCCTTTGCAGCATGCTTGTGCGCGGCGGATGGTGTTATGGCACCCAGTGCTACGCACATTGTTGCTCTCGGGGGTATCCGGATGATGCTGGCCTCGCTTCCATGGGGTTTGACGGGCGGCGACCGTTTTTTGGGCTCGCTTTCGTGGGGGTGATTCCTACATTCTCGCTTGCTTTCTAGCAACAAGCTTGTGCTTTAGGGACGGATTTGGTGGCACCTAGTGCAGCGCATGGGCTTGTTGATGGGGGCAATCGGTCGTGCTAGGGGCTTTCTCACGTTGGCTAGCCCTCGGGTGCTCTAGTCTACCCCATGGCGGTTGGGCCTATTTGTTTGGATGCCTCCCTTTCAACATGCTTGTGCACGGCGGGTGGGGTTATGGCACCCCGTGCTACACATTGTTGCTCTCGGGGGTATCGATGAATCTTAGCCTCGCTTCCATGGGAAGTTTTGGCCGAAACATCTCCATTTTTCATTTTACATTTGGGTGGCCGCATGGTGGCGGGGCCTGTCGTGTTTGTTTGCTTCTTTTGGCGTAGATGCGCGCGGCGGGATGGTGTTATAGCGATTACTTTCGCACATGCTTCATTGGGAGCCGGGACATGATGGCCTTGTTCCCATGGGGTTTGAACAGCAATCTGGTTTCCTTCTTGTCGTTGATCTTCATTGGAGGTTCGATCCTGCGTTTATAGCTCTGAGGTGTGAGTGTGGCATGGTGTTTGGTGTAGCACTAGATTCCCTCTGGCGTGCTTTCAGTAGAGTGGGTTGTTTGCTGGTTTGGCTTGGCTCCCAAGGGGTTGAGACCTCAACGGCTATCCCGTTACTATTTTCTCTTCTCTTATTTCCCATGCCTAAGCAGGAAGCAGTCCTCATTTTCCACACAATGCTTCCCTGCAGCTCCATGCTTGTGCTTGATTTGATGGTTCTTCAATTGTTGATGTTGTGAAGTGCAGCGGGCCATGCCAGCGTGAGTAGTGATGGTTGTAGCATGTGTCTTCAATGGGCTCGGTGCTTGTGCATCGGCGTGCTCCCTCCTCATTTTTTTGCTCCTGCGTGTGTGAATAGCATGTTGGGCTACGAGGAAAGGAGATTTCTTTGTTGCATACCTACTACAAAGATTTGTCCCTCGTTTGCCCTTTGTCCTTGTCGGTTGCTCCTCTTGGGTGGGCTGGACTCACGAGATTGTCCCGCCATACAACGCCGAGTTTTCGTTGGTTGTCATGGACCATGTGGGCGTTCTCGTGCTCTTGGATGCGGAACATTGTGTTGGTGTGGGGGGTCTCCGGCCTCTTTATCCCAAACCGAGCGTTCTCGTTTGACACGAACGATTGTCGTGCTCGCGTCTTGATCCTATCCTCCTTCCGGTGTGGTAGGTTTACGTGCGGTGCCGGCATCGAGAATGAATGCTACCTGGTTGATCCTGCCAGTAGTCATATGCTTGTCTCAAAGATTAAGCCATGCATGTGTAAGTATGAACTAATTCAGACTGTGAAACTGCGAATGGCTCATTAAATCAGTTATAGTTTGTTTGATGGTATCTGCTACTCGGATAACCGTAGTAATTCTAGA
>NW_023360434.1:0-216 GCF_001411555.2 Juglans regia
TCTCTCCTGCGTGCCACACCACCCTAACCTCCCTCTCTCTTTTCTCCTTTACACCTGTGCCCCTATTGCCCCCCCCTCCCCCGCCACCACCTCATGACCTCCATGTGTCGACGCTGCTCCCTTCTCCTCTGCTACTCCCTGACCACCGTCGGGATCCCCCAGTCCAAGCTGAGAACAAAACCCCATCGAGAATGGCCTCTCTTGACCTAGCGACGA
>NW_023360435.1:0-250 GCF_001411555.2 Juglans regia
AATTTGCGCGCCTGCTGCCTTCCTTGGATGTGGTAGCCGTTTCTCAGGCTCCCTCTCCGGAATCGAACCCTAATTCTCCGTTACCCGTCACCACCATTGTAGGCCTCTATCCTACAATCGAAAGTTGATAGGGCAGAAATTTGAACGATGCGTCGCCGGCACGATGGCCGTGCGATCCGTCGAGTTATCATGAATCATCAGAGCAACGGGCAAAGCCCGCGTCGACCTTTTATCTAATAAATGCATCCCT
>NW_023360436.1:0-244 GCF_001411555.2 Juglans regia
CTAATGCACCGGATCCCATTAGAATTCTGCAGTTAACCGTGCTTGGGCGAGAGTAGTACTAGGATGGGTGACCTCCTGGGAAGTCCTCGTGGTGCTCCCCTCGTTTTTGTTTTTTCCGCCTTGCGAGAGGAATTTACAAGAAGGCAACTTGGGAGTGGATTTTTAGGAAAATCGCGCCCTGCCCATCGTGTAGCCAAGGGTTTCGATCAGATTACCGGTTCGCAATGGGATCGGAAATACGCTA
>NW_023360437.1:0-223 GCF_001411555.2 Juglans regia
GAAGAAAAAGAGAGTGACAGAAAACAAGAGAGTAAAAAGAAAAAAGAGAGTGAAAAAGAAAAAGAGAGTGGAAAGAAAAGAGAGTGTGAAGAAAGTGAGAGAAAAACAAAGAGAAAAGAGAGTTTTTATGCTAAGGCAAGTCTTAATCCTAACGAACTTGACATATGTTTGCCTAGTATTGTTGTCTCTTTGTTGCAGGGATATGAGGTCGTGTTTCCAAGTG
>NW_023360438.1:0-226 GCF_001411555.2 Juglans regia
GGCCCGTGGCCCAGGCCAAAATGAAACCCCGCCCCCTGAAAGACTAACCGCCGCCGTTTGGTAGGTTGGTTTCCCCCCTTCAATTTTCTTCTCCCCGATTTTCTCCCCCCGCCAGTTTCTTTCTTCCCCATTTTCTCTCCCCCAAATCCCATCTACCCCCACATCTCAGCAGTTACTTTGTTTCTCACTCTCAAAATTATTCTCAACAGACTCTCTCTCTCACTCT
>NW_023360440.1:0-206 GCF_001411555.2 Juglans regia
AAGTTTATCTGTTACTTGGAGTGCCGTTCCATTGATTCTCTTTTACTTCATTGTCGTGCTTGAATTCAATTGCTTGATTTTGACAATTGAATATTGCTATTTGTTATTGAATTAGAGAAAAAGAAAAGAAAAAAAAAGGAAAAAAAAAAAAGAAAAAAAAATTAAAAAAAAAAAAAAAAAAAAAAAAAAAAAAAAAAAAAAAAAAA
>NW_023360441.1:0-235 GCF_001411555.2 Juglans regia
CTACCCCATGGCGGTTGGGCCTATTTGTTTGGATGCCTCCTTTGCAACATGCTTGTGCACGGCGGATGGTGTTATGGCACCCAGTGCTACGCACATTGTTGCTATCGGGGGTATCCGGATGATGCTGGCCTCGCTTCCATGGGGTTTGACGGGCATCTCCATTTTTCATTTTACATTTGGTTGGCCGCATGGTGGCCGGGCCTGTGTGTTTGTTTGCTTCCTCTTTGACGTAGAT
>NW_023360442.1:0-216 GCF_001411555.2 Juglans regia
CCACGGGGCTGTCAAGGCAAGCCACGGGGCTGCCAAGGCAGGCCATGGGGCGTGCGAGCGGGGCTGCCAAGGCATGCCATGGGGCTTGCCACGGGGCTGCCAAGGCATGCCATGGGGCTGTCAAGTCAGGCCATGGGGCTTGCCACCGGGCTGTCAAGGCAAGCCATGGGGCTGTCAAGGCAGGCCATGGGGCTTGCCACGGGGCTGCCAAGGCAA
>NW_023360443.1:0-213 GCF_001411555.2 Juglans regia
GGGGGGGGGGGGGGGGGGGGGGGGGAGATTTCTGGTTCGGGAGTTAGGGCACAGAGATGGAGAGGGAGTGATGGAGACGAATCACGATGGGGGGGAGGGAGATTTCGGGTTCGGGAGTTAGCGCACAGAGATGGAGAGGGAGTGATGGAGACGAATCACGAAGGGGGGGGGGAGATTTCGGGTTCGGGAGTTAGGGCACAGAGATGGGGAGGG
>NW_023360444.1:0-1227 GCF_001411555.2 Juglans regia
TTAATATCTCTCCATCCGTGAGATTCTATATATATATATATATATAGAGAAACCTTAAAAAATGGGTGTTTTGAGTTGTTCTAATATATATATATATATATATATATATATATATATATATATATATATATATATATCATTACTCTTATAAAAGTTGGATTAATGATTTTTGTGTTTGGATAATGATTAAGTAATGATTAGATAAAAAATTTGAAAATTTGAAATTAAAAATTATTTTTAATTTAATGTAGAAATTAACAAGCCTAAGTGTAAATCACATGCCTCAAAACTCTATCAGGAATCAAGGGGGCTGCAGGCAGGAATCCACTATTCCCATTCCACTTCATTATAGCTGTAGAAATGTTATCCAAAACTATAAGCAAGAGGAAGAAAGGAGAAACTCAGGGTATCAGACTTTGTTCCAACCTCCTCTACAGAATTCACACTCTCAAAGATGCCCCTATATATATTACTTCCCGCGTGCCTTTTATAGCAACAGACTTACAAATATCTTCTCAAGAAGATGACCCAAAACGCATTGCTTCATCCTCTAATTATATGCTACATCTAAACACAACGTATCACTTAAACGAAATGCACCTAATTATTCATTACAACAGTTATTCACTTCCAACAATTACAAAACGCAACCTATTACTTAACAAAACTCCCCGTTTTCAGTACTCCTCCCCTTTCAACCGTTAAAAACTACCAACTTATTCGCCATGCCCATGACACTTCATTTATAGCTCATACACCAGGTGGTCTGGTTGTTTTGATTTTAGAAGTATTAGGAATTGGGCTTATGTCTAAGGGATAGGTAGGAAGGGGCAATTGTATTTAGTTTAGGGTTATGCATGTAATTTTTTATGTTAAAGTGTTTATCAGGTAGGACTTGGTCATGGGCCATGATTAGAAACATGGACTTATGTGTTAGTGGATTAGTTACTTGATAGTGGGTCAGTTATTTGATTAAGGTCGGTTAATTTGTTAAGTGCAGTAGGCGTGGGTTGAATTAGTCTATTTTCAACGTCTATAAGTATTGTAATGACTACCAATGAAAATCATCACATTTCATCCAAAATATTGTTAAATGTTTGGAGGTTATAAGGCCCCTCGAAGTGCCTAGCTATATTTACTTAACTACATATTACAATTACGCACATAGCAAGTGATCTCAGAGCCACATTCTTGCGCAATGGCGAAGGGTACTCATCACGCATAACT
>NW_023360446.1:0-217 GCF_001411555.2 Juglans regia
ACCCCTCCCCTAGATCCCCATATTTGCTTGCAATCACAGTCTCCCATAAGGCCTCTGGTTCCTTGGTATATCTCCACACCCATTTGCCTAGAAAAGCCCGATTAAAACCTCTAAAATTTCTGACCCCCAAACCGCCATTGGAGATAGGCCGACATACCATCTCCCACTTAACTAAGTGGAATTTAAACTCCTCTCCCAAGCCCCCCCACAGAAAGCC
>NW_023360447.1:0-209 GCF_001411555.2 Juglans regia
GCGTGCCATGGGGCTGTCAAGGCAAGCCATGGGGCATGCCCGCGGGGCTGTCAAGGCATGCCATGGGGCTGTCAAGTCAGGCTGTCAAGTCAGGCCATGGGGCTCGCCATGGGGCTGTGAAGGCAAGCCATGGGGCGTGCACGCGGGGCTGTCGAGGCAAGCCATGGGGCTTGCCACGGGGCTGCCAAGGCATGCCATGGGGCTGTCAA
>NW_023360448.1:0-205 GCF_001411555.2 Juglans regia
CCCTAGACCGTACATGTTGCAGTGGTTGAGTGATTGTGGGGAGGTTAGGGTAAATAAGCAAGTGCTAGTTTCTTTTTCAATTGGGAAATCCCAGGATATGGTGCTTTGTGATGTAGTGCCTATGCATGCTAGTCATATTTTGTTGGGGAAGCCATGGCAGTATGATAGGAAGGTGATCCACGATGGGTTAAGGAACATGTACAGT
>NW_023360449.1:0-201 GCF_001411555.2 Juglans regia
CAGTGCTACGCACATTGTTGCTCTCGGGGGTATCCGGATGATGCTGGCCTCGCTTCCATGGGGTTTGACGGGCGACGACCGTTTTTTGGGCTCGCTTTCGTGGCTTGCCTTGGCAGCCCCGCTGGAAGCCCCATGGCTTGCCTTGGCAGCCCCGTGGCAAGCCCCATGGCCTGCCTTGACAGCCCCGCTGGAAGCCCCATG
>NW_023360450.1:0-255 GCF_001411555.2 Juglans regia
CGTACTCCACAGTTGTTGTGGCCCCACGTATTCTACGTGTCACAATTGCTGTGTCTCACGTAGTGTATGCTCCACAGTTGTTGTGGCCCCATACTTCATGCTCCCCAGTTGTTGTGGCCCCATGACTTATCTGTTTGTGCCACACTTGCTGTGGACACACATAACATAATGTGTGGCACCATCGGCGTTAGTGCCTGGCGCGCTCCGGTGACCAGCTAATTAGGCCCCATTCGCAACCTGTTGACTGTACTTCGT
>NW_023360451.1:0-209 GCF_001411555.2 Juglans regia
GGCATTCGTATTTCATAGTCAGAGGAGAAATTCTTGGATTTATGAAAGACGAACAACTGCGAAAGCATTTGCCAAGGATGTTTTCATTAATCAAGAACGAAAGTGGGGGGCTCGAAGACGATCAGATACCGTCCTAGTCTCAACCATAAACGATGCCGACCAGGGATCGGCGGATGTTGCTTTAAGGACTCCGCCGGCACCTTATGAGA
>NW_023360452.1:0-227 GCF_001411555.2 Juglans regia
AAAAAAAAAAAAAAAAAAAAAAAAAAAAAAAAAAAAAAAAAAAAAAAGAGGAAATTTTTTTTTTTTTTTTTTTTTTTTCCATTTTTAAATGGGTTGAATAGTGGGTTTTTGGGTTTATGCCCATTGTGCTTATAATTTTTTATTTTTATTTTTAATTATATGCATTGAGGATATTTGTTTATTATGCTCATATTTAGTTTGCATAAATTGATTAATTTTTGCTTTTT
>NW_023360453.1:0-217 GCF_001411555.2 Juglans regia
CAGGAGGTCACCCATCCTAGTACTACTCTCGCCCAAGCACGCTTAACTGCGGAGTTCTGATGGGATCCGGTGCATTAGTGCTGGTATGATCGCACCCATCAAACTAATTACTTAAAATTCATATAATCCTTGAGCGACGTACTAGCGTCCTTCCGATCCCAATCCAAACGGAGAACTGATCCAAACCCATGGCTACGCGATGGGCAGGGCGAGATTT